>NW_024802935.1:2901388-3024207 GCF_019175285.1 Sceloporus undulatus | reverse complement strand
ATGTAACTCTGTGGACTGATTGTAATACTGTGCTGAAACAATTCAGAATCTTGGCCACTGTCTGATTAGAGCCATAAGATCCCTTGCCATCGCTATGCAAAAGTGATGGAAAATGTCCACCCACTAAGTTAGTGCACCATTATTGTGGAATATGACACATAGGCTGATGTGCCGATACATAGGATTCAATTTAATCTGAATGGGGCTCATCTGGGAATGGGAAACAGGCTTCTAGATGCATGCCTTTCTCCTGCATATACAAAAGTGGGTTGTGTGGAGATAGCTTCTTCTACTGAATTCTCACACTTAGCACCTGTGGATCAGTTGCATAGTTGCCATTGCCTGACTGGAAGGAGGGACATTGTGCTGACCAAATTATCATATTGGCAGCAAAGGAAATCCCAACTTTCCTTTGCCATTACCAGGAAGTTTAAACAAGTGTTTAACATTGTCTAATGTCCTGATAACCTGATATGGACTCTGGTGGACAGTTGAATAATCAATCCAGATGTTTGCACATTAGGATTTATAGATTTAAATGATTATGCATAGAATATCACAAATTACAAAGTGAGACATCATCTCACAATGTGCTGTGAAAATGAGTGGAAATAATGTAGTATCATTATCTTTCTTCTAATAGAGACACTTGTATCCTTCCATTTAGGGTGACTCTGGGGGTCCGTTAGCCTGTTTTGGAAAGGGAAACAGATGGTACCTGACAGGCATTGTCAGCTGGGGTGAAGGATGTGCTCGAAGGAATCGTCCTGGAGTTTATACCAAGATCACAGCACTTTATGATTGGATTCGTCAGTATGCAAACTGACCAATAGGTTGAACCCAAAACCAGAAAAGCATGTACTTTCTTATCGGAGTCCTCACTTATGATGAATAAAATGTGATATGAGTTAATAATTGTACTGTTATATTTTCTAATATAATAAAGATAATTAAAGAAGAATATATGTATGTGTTCAGATAGATAATATATAACTTAAGCAGAAAAGTGCCATAAACTTTTTGTACTGATAACAAACAATATGGATTCAATCAAACAAGCATAATTTCCCAATAAGTGAATGTTCCATCATCAGATATGTGAAAATGGAGTCACACTTTTTGATCAGCTATTTCGATGCTTCATCTGCTTTGCATCAGCTTTGAACTTGCTTTTGATAATTTTCTATTAAGATGGATTTTTTCCATATCAGATGTATCAATTTTTTTTGAGATATATGAATCTTTTGGATATTACACATATTTTGAAAATAAAGGATACTTTACTTTTCAGAATAGGAGCTGGATATTGTTTCAAGTTTTATTTATTTGTTTTTCTGTCAGAATATCTATGTGATCAATCTGCCTGACATCTTGCTTTTCTAAAATAGAGTTTTTAATAATCCACCCACCCTCCACAATGTCCTGGTAATATGGGGATGTTAATACAAAATGAATTGTATAGAAACTTAATAACATAAAGGTTTATATCCCAAGTTAAACCATAAAGATTGCTCATCAGCTACAGTGAAGGTTATGCCAGGAGCTCCCTGAAATCTCAGTATTACCAGTCTGCTATATTTTGGGAGAAAGGCAAAATATAAGTGCAGTAAATAAAATAAAATTTATTTAAACAAATGGATGAGGGAAAATGGGGCTGGACAGACATAAAAAGAATTTGGACTTTTTTACACGGGAGGCAAGCATCATTAAATCGTGATTAAATCACGCTAATAGCATGATCGAGGGAAGATTATCACATGTGCATTACTGTTTATGCATGGGACACAAATGGGACAAGCATGCGGGGGTGTGATAATCTTCCCCCGATCGCACTATTAGCATGATTTAATCACAATTTAATGATGCTTGCTTTCTCCATGTGAAAAAGTAAAGGAGCTTCTCTGGTAACTGAGATAGGCCTGAATATATTTGCAACATTTGCTGCATTCCTCTGGAACTTTCATTTTTCATGTTTGCTTTTGTCCCTTGATTTGCTTTCTCCTTTTGATCAAGCTATTATTTAGGTTGTGTGTATGTGTATACAGACAAGTATCATTTTGGATTTTAAATTAAATCTGCTAAGAGACAGCTACCCACTCTTATATATATGCACACATCATGAACTTTGCAAACATTTATAAAAGGATAAAAAAAGAAAATGTTTAAGAAACTCTACATTTTAGATGTAGAGGTTCTGCAAAATATTGGTGGTGGTGGTAGTGGTGGTGGGAATTCTCAAACCAAGAAAGAGTACATTGGTGTGCATGAGATATTAGGTAGAAATATGTATTTGTTCATCCCTAATGGAAAGAAAATATCAGACCAGTGACTGGACTGAAGGTTATGTTGGCTGAAAAAAAAAAATAAACACAAGAAATAGCATTTTGCATTTGGTATCTTAAAGGTTTATTTTGTTTTTACATACCTTGAAGTCATTTCTGGCATATGGTGAGCCTAAATGTTTGCAGGAATGCTTTAGCATAATTTTGTCAGCTAAAGATAATTAATGGGCTCTGATAATCAGCTAATACTGTATATCCAGAAGAATGGAAATCCTATCTATCTATTGGGAATGAAGCCAGTGAAAGAGAAACAGACTGGATTTTTTTCTAACTGGTGAGCTAACCTCAGTAGGAAATTGAAGGTTGGGTTACTGTTTTTTGGTGAACTGAAGTTTTACAATCTAGGATAGTTTACTTCCAGTAACAAAAATAAACAAGACAAGCTGCTTCTGAAATTTCCTGTGGTCAGGATGTGGGGAACCCAAAATAATATAGTTTTTTCCTCATCATGTTAACAACTTGTTAGCACAGGAGTGAGACAAAACAGCTCTGCAAGAGGAAGGTTTGACTTTTTGAAGAGCTAGATGATTGAACTATGAACTCCATGAAGGTATGCAAAGGAGTAAAGCTGCGAACTTCCCCAGGAATTTAGTTAATAATTCATCTCCAGTTTCAGATTTCTTATCTACAAGTGAGAGATAGGGGTTGAATGCTAACATAACAGAGAAAGGACAATTCAGTTGTACAGTTAGGAGTTTCAGACATGCATTGAAATCATCATCCAGGATTTAAGGCCATTGAATGTCCTTGTTTTATGGCAATTTGCCACACTGGCTGGGAATGATGGGAATAGTAGACCAAAACATCTGGAGGACGTCGGTTGGAGAAAACTCAATTAACGGTAAAATATGTATTTTCGATTATTTCTTTACATTTTCCAATGTTACTTTCACCATTGTGATAGTTCTTTAATAGGAAAATAATATTTTGTGTCTCAAGTCAGTTAAATAAGAACACAACACACAATATTTTATTGTGTAAGGGACTCCTTAATACAGGGATGGGTAACTTCCAAATGATTTTAGATGGCAGATCCTATAATGCTATACCTCACATTCACTATGGTGGCTACAGTGATGGGAGTTGCAATCCACAAACCACTAGAGGGCCATAAATAGTCCACATATGTGGATCACACTATTTTTGATATATGTGTTTCATTGTGTGGCTTCTTTTTCTGTGCCTGAGAATTTTCTTAGAATAGCATGAGATAAGACATATCCTGAGAATCTTCTTAGAAGAAAGAACAAGACTTGTACAGGGAGAAGGTTAAGGATGTTCCAAATTTGATAAAAGTCATATACATTAAATGGTATTTGGTTACTAAATATCATTGAAAGGGATTAATGTTACAATCATGTACACACGTACCAGGGAAGAAGGCCTATGGAATTCAATGAGTCTTCCTTAACAAGCATCCATATTATTGTGCTTTAAATGTCAATTCACATAACGGCTCACAGATGTTATGATCATTCTTATTTGAAAATGTTCATGATTGGTGCCTAATATGTGGACAAAAATAATCTATACTGCTTCCAAATGAACAGAATCACTATCATTGATCTTTTCCTTTTCTACACAACTCACGTTTTAGCCTCTCTTTCTTTTAAAAATGCCACACAACCATTACGTGAATTAGGAATCTACAGAAACAAAAACGGTTATCAAAACTTTATCTTTTATTAATACATAAATCCATATTTGTTCCAAGGACACCTATTATTATTTTACACATTTCCTCCTATGCTCCTAGATCTCTGTAGGACATATTTTTGAAGAGGCCCCATGCTTTCAGAGGATTTGAAATTAAACCAGTTTGAATGAAAACAACCATGAGCTTCCATGGGATATATCTCCTATTATAAATTGCCCTAAGGTCATGTAAATTCCAGATGTCTTTCTTAGTTCCTAGAAAGTATCAGCTGGGATCATGTTGGTAACATATGTCTTGTTTGAAGTCTCTCCCTCCAGCTCCCCACATTCCTACACTTTCTCCAGCTCTCCTAGTTCCCTGTCTCACCATCTCTCTCCAACTCCCCACAGCTCCTCCATTCCCTAACCATTTCTCTCCAACTCCCCTCATTCCCTGTCTTACTCTCTCACTCCAGCTCCTCTCCTTCCCTATCTAACCATTTCTCTCCAGCTTCCCTTATTCTCCGTCTATCTCTCTGCAGCTGTCCACATTCCCTTTTCTAACCATCTCTCTCCAACTGCTCACATATATTCCCATCTATCTCTCTCCAGCTTTCCCATTCCCTATTTTACTATCTCCCTCCAGCTCTTTTCAGCCCAATCCGGGCACAGGACAGAATTGGGCTGGAAGAGGGGAAATGGATTTTATCATACATTAAATTGCTGCTGCGCTGCGCTACCTCCTGACCATCACTCATCCCTCAGCAATTCTCTGCCAGCCGATTTTAGTACTACAGAAAGTTCTGGCAACAACAGCTGCGCTGATCAACTGGCAGAGAGTGGGAAGGAAAGCAAAATTTAAACCCACATACTTACTCTTGACTAGCCAATTGGTGTTACTACAGCAGGTATAGAGGAACCTGGGCCTGGCAGCTGGAACAGTGGGAAGAGGCATGTATGCAGCCCCTAAACTAGGGGGCTAAACTAAAGCCTATGTAATGATTGTGTTAAATGGAATAACAGCTGGCATCCTGTTAGTGACTTATGCCTGCACTTGTACTATTTTGGACATGGTGTATTGTCTGCATTCAGCTGAAGGTTGTGGAAACAGAGCTGAACATGTGGTGACACTGCACTTGCAGATGTGCATTGTGCTTTCTACATTATACATGCAACCTAGCAGCACAGTTCTGACCAGATACCTTGTGTTACCCAGCTGCAGTTCTGTGGTACTTTAAGATTAATACATTGATTATAGCATGGGTTTTTAATGTATTGTTCATTCATTCATTTATATCCCACCTCCAAGACAGTTCATAACATTAATTAAAACAAAGCACATCTAAAAAATCCCTAATTATATACTTTTTAAAAACACAGACACATCTAGCTAGCTGTGTTTGATTTATATCCTATCTTTCTCTTCAAATGAGATTCAAAGCAATCTTATTAAAACAACTAAATAAATTGTCATATTAAAACATCAGTACATTGAAGCAGTGTAAAGTAATTTAAAAACATGATTGTCACAATAAAAGTACAGCATACATTTGCCACTGAAAGGAGCTTTTGCATAATCAGTCACCAAATGCCTGTTCAAATAAAAGGGTCTTTATTTGCCAACAAGAGAGTAGAGTGTGGGCCATATGAGATTCTTATGGGAGGCAATTCTATAGTCTGGGAGCAGCTGCCAATAAGGCACTCTCCCATGTTCTAGTTCCAGAGAATTTGGCACAAAAAGTATTAATCTCAGGATGACATCACTTCATTCCTCCTTACATTCTCATTTTTTTCCTCTCCTTGGTAGTATCTCAGGTTTATAGTCCTGTCACTAAATGGAGTTCCTATTTTTGTCTTCTTTTCTTAATCAAGCATCTTCCTTCAAAGCATATCCAAAAAGTAAATAAAGCAAGAGAAAAATTAAATGCAGAAAGTAATGAAAGTAACTATTGTATTATTAACCCTGGCCATTCACAAAATGGTTTCTGATGAAGTAAACATTCAGGAGGTAGATAAGCCAGTCAATACAGACAGTGTGATAAGAAATCATTATTCCTATTCAAACATCTGGAACCTTCTACTATAGCACCCATGGCACAGTGCATACTGCCAATAAGCTGTGTACCAGCGCTGATTCTAAGGTTAGGGACTGCGCAGCAACCGCATGGTCCCTAACCCCAGTAAGTACGGGCAGCATAACAATGGCAATACCCTGTGTACATGGGTGCCGTCATTGTTACGTACACACCATGTGGCATCCACACATTGCCGCACAGTGTTTACGTAATGAGTGCTCCAGTGGCACACTCATTACGCCACCCTGTGGCTTTAAAAGAACCTGTTTTTTCCGGGTTCTTTTTCCTGCAGAGGGAAGCCATGTGGTTTGGAGACTGTGGCTTCCCCCCAGAGGAAATTAGGCCACCGCCAGCCTGGACATTCTTAAAGGTATGTACCAGACCTATATTAGACTATGTATTAGACTATATATATTGGACTACATATATATTAGACTATATAGAATTGTAATATAGCAACTGTATCTTTCTGTAATCTGTTTTTGTCATTTCTTCACTCAACAATGGTTACTTCAAGGACACTGATATACTATATGCTTTCCATGTAGACATGGTACACTGTAGAACCAACCATCACTTTTCAAAACCTGTCAAAAAATTAATTATCCAAACTTTCTATAGGAATGTCAGGATTTGCTTTCTGTCATTTAGACAAAACCCAGTCCTGAATTTAGCTGTCAGTTTAGCCAGAAGTCATTGCTAAACAACAGACACATGGTTTTCATCTTTATCCTGAGGCCAGCATTTCTTATGAGATAGCTTTTTGCCAGAATTCATTGACATTGTCCCTGGTAGAGGTTTCTATTTCAGCCCTACAAAGGAAAGAGCTTTAGTGTATTACTACATGAAGGGCTTGGTTGCCTCAGGTTAAATTACCTGCTGATGTCTATAGAGGGCAGGTTAAGTCAAGTAAGCAAACTGGAAAATCCAGACCAGCCTTGCACAACTTTTAAATGACAATCTTTCCCGATACCAGAGATCTTAGTACATTGTGACTTCATGTACCGAAGAGCACCTGTAAGGGCTGTATTGTGTTTTACAGCATTTGATTTCAGATATCTATCCATTCTGATTCATGTGGGGAGAGAATAATGAATGGAAACTCTTTTTGAACTGCATCCTATTATCAGCAATACCAACAGAACTGAAAAATGCAAAAGGAAGTTGGTTTTCTCAGTTTGACATGTCCTGTGCTGTAGACCACTGTGTTGATAACCAAGAACAATGAATGGCCACGTTCCTCAACAAGAAGATGCACAAGACATTCCCTTACAACAAGTAGGTGAAGAAAGAAGTGGAGATGACGTGCCTGAATCAAATGAGCTTCTTCAGCCTAACATATTTCAGCCTAATAAGGTAAGTAGTTGAAATATTCATTTTCTGTTCTGTAAAGGTATATTAATTCACTGCCAGGGGTTGATCAGTACTTAACCAGGGGTTAGTGAAAATAAAGTAACTTATTTGGATATGTTTAGACATTGAAAGTTTGATTCTAATATAGAAGGGGGAAACCTAGCATTTTTTAAAAAGAACATTATATACTTATTTAATAAATCCAAAGTCTGTGTCCTGATTAAATATATGAATTTCAGATATCTATCCAGTTTGTAGTTTATACCAAAGGACATGTGCTTATTTTCCTAGTATCATGTTGATTTGTTAAAAAACACACACCATTCTGAACACTTAAATTTCCAAAAAAACAAAAAGCATCTAAAAGGCATGCCGTGATTCCCACCTTTGCCAGAAACCCTCAGCCTCAATCCCTCCATTGGTATAATTGGTATTCTTTGCTTTCCAAGAAGAACAGGCAGCAGCAAAAGAAAGAGAGAAAAATAGTAGTTTCCAGTAGCTTCACCTTCTCCTTCTGGCAATGATGAGGACAAGTAAATGGGGCAATAGTAACACTGGCAAAGGTCCAAAGGTACTTCAAATATTTGGTCAATACAGTGTCTTTTCTATATAGGGCCTTGCCTACATGGACCAAAGGCCCACTCTATGCCCCCCCCCTCATTCTAGCATTGCCCAGTTTGGATGATATGCATTCCAAACTCTGATTCAGATGTGGGCAGTCCAGACCACATCTGATACATTCCATACCAGAAACAGAGTATTATAGAACATATTGGGCCAAAACAGATGGGCTGAAAGCGCTGTGTCAGTGCCAAAATTAGAGTTCCAGAGTGCACGGCAACCACATGCTCTAGAACCCTAATACATATGGACGGTGCCATCTTTATGTGGCACTGTCCATACGTGGCACGCATGCACGATGCAAGTGCAGTGCTGCATCCACACCTCCGGGCACCACGCTTGCGTTGTGGACGTGTCAGTGTGCCAATGGCACACTGATTATGTCCTCCCCGTGCACCCAAAAGAACCCACTTTTAGCAGGTTCTTTTTGGAGCAAAGGGAACCCACACTGTTTGGTTGCTGCAGGCTCCCTCTGGAGGGAAAATGGGCAGATCCAGACCATCCCTTTAGGGTGTTCTGTCGAGCCCCATAGTTACTCAGAATCTTCCAAGGAGATCCCTCTGTTCCTGCGCCATGATAGCTGTCTGCATGGGCATCCCACTGAGCTGCCTGACATATCTGCTGCCACCATAAATCACTCAATCTGAAGTTAGTATGAGTTGCCCAGCTGGGTGGCTCAGCAGGATACCCATGCAAACATTCATTACAGCATGGGAATGGAGGTCCATGGACTTCTGGGAAATGAATTCCCAAACGTATGGAGAACCAAGGGTTCTTTCTCACTCCTACTGAAGGAAAACTAGTCTGTTTCCAACCACTGCAATGGACAACATTGTCAAAATACCTTGACACAAGATGAGGCTACTGTAAGCATGATAACAATCAGACAATCCTTATGAGGTCTTTTGAACACTAGAAAGTACTGCACAAATGGAAAGTAGTATTAAAGTAAGGGCTATGAAAGCTCCATGAAATTAATCTGTATTTTCCTGGATTGATTTCTGAGCCTTAGCAATGATGTTTTGTTTCTACAAAATTAAGAGTAACAATAACCTCATTAAATAAATGTCTGCTTAAATTTGACTCATTGATCCTTTATGAAGTATTGCTCAGTTTCAGGGTATAAATACATGCCATAATTCAACAGAATACAATGTCCTCAAAGGAACAATATTTTTATTGGCCAGCCAAAATGCAGAAAATATAATATGCAAGATTTCAATGTTTCACTGGCTTCCCCGTGGCCTGGAAAGGGGTGTCCTTGGGGCTTCATGCCCCAAGGACACCTGATGGCAGCGGGGAGAAGGAGAAAGGGGCCACTCGGCCCCTTTCTCCCTTGCATCCCTGGCGCAGCTGTCTGAAGGCTGTACCAGCGACGCAAACCACAGAAGGAGCTCCGTTTCAGAGCTCCTTCTTGTGCTGCGGAAAGGGCGCTCTAGGCACCCTTGTGCGGCGCAATGATGTCGCAACTGTGCCACCTCATTTGGAGACGGCGCGGTGGTGACGTAGTCATGGCGGCACCCATCTGTATAGGGCGCCGCCATTATGTGCGGACTGGGTCCGTACTAGGGTTAGGGGCGTCAAGAAGTGACGCCCCTTTCTAACCCTAGTACACGCTCGTCGCATACTAGGGTGCCCGTTTGTAACAGGCCAATGTTAGAGTCACAGGCCTACATTTTGTCTCAGATGTTCTTTCTGTTGTTAGTTAAGAAGATGGTATAGAAAGATATCAGTGCAGGCAAAGGCCATTCTCCTTGGCCATGTGGGAATCAGGAGAAAAGATAGATAAAAGAGAAGTAATAACGCTTGAATTCCATTAACAATGGAGTATTAGCATTGCTAATAGAGTTGAAATTTTAGATGTGTGTGTGCATGTATGTAGCAGGGATGGGGAAATATGAGCTGTATGCAGCTCACAATCCATTTGTTGCACACTAGCTCTTCCAAATCATCTGGGGCCCTCCATTTTTAAAAACTGGGGACATAAAAATTTCCCTTCAGATTCCCTCCAAACGCTGTGCTTTCCTTTTCTATGTTCCCTGTCTCAACACCAAATTGGTTGGATATCAGCTGGAAAACACTATAATTTTTTTTTGTTTTTTGTTTTTAAACGAGAGTAGAATGTTGACTGGGAGTTATATTTAACCAATTTTCATCCCAAAATACAGCAGTGTAGCCCATGGAAGGGGTTCTGTCACAGTCACCCACCACTAACATATATGATGTCACTCAAACTTTCATCTTAACTATGACTGCTTTGAGGGAGAAAAACAGTACACAGAAGTGTTTTTTTTTAAAGATCAATTTTGAAAACTGAATTTTTAAAGCTCCATGCTCTTTATTCTCAAATCACAATACATACATTTCCAATCCGAAACTCATATGTCTAAGGGTTTGTTTATACAGTCGTTTCCTGTTCATCTTATTACAAGAAAAGAGACTTCAAAGGTCACCTGAAACTATTTCTAATCTATTGTTATCTGTGCTCATGGAAAAAGGGTGTTGGTTTATGGAACTGTGTATGTGACACAGACTTCTTCTGTTCAAGCTTATGAAATAGCCATGTTTACCAAAGGTGTAACTGGTAGCTCAGGATATTTAGGAACATAGTAATGCTGCTGCTGTTTCTTAAAGCCCAAACTTCAGTGTGCAATTTTTTCCTTCTCAGTTTTTTGATATTTGTATTTATGCTCTTTCTTTTTCATTCTTATACCCACAAGTTTCTTTATGTTTTGCCCCACTTAAATTCTCTATATTGTTTCACAAAATTGTTATTATGGAATGCTATCTCAGTTCTATGGTGTTTGTTCCATAATTATTTTTCATCATTATAGATAGATTTCTCTCTTTCCTCCCATGACTAGAAGAAAGCCCTCTTGAAGTCATGCTCTGAGATTGTGTTTTGGAAATGCAGACTATGGATGCTTGTCACTTCTATTTTCCTGTTGTTGATAGCTGTGACTATCATAACTTTATCTGTGAGTTCAGGTATGTAATCTTTATGAGATATTAATTTTTCAAATAAGAAATCATGTCAGAAATATTTGTGGGAACTATGTGAGAGATTGTTCCTGACTCCTGATGCAGTTCAAATTACTTGTGACTAGGTCCTCTGACTTTTTAGTCATATTTTAGGACATATTTTAGTCATAACTAGTTTTAGGTTCATCTCCCACATACTTTCATGACATTTTTGCTCACCCTAAAAATATGGTATTCCTATTATAGCTCTTCTTCTTCTTCTTCTTCTTCTTCTTCTTCTTCTTATTATTATTATTATTGAAATATTATATTTAGTCATTCAGTCACAAACTCTATCAACAGAGGAAGAAGTTTTTCCATCACTTTACTGTGGAGTCTATCTACCTTTCTGTTATATGCCTTAAAGTCAATTCCAATTTATGGTGACCCTATCAAGATTTATTTGGAGGTTTGCCATCACCATCCTCTCAGGTTGAAAGAGTATAACTAGCCCAAGTTTCCATGGCTAAGCAGGATGTGAACCCTCATTTCCCAGAGTCCCAGTCCAACATCGAAACCTACACCATACTTCGATTCAACCCATGTAACTCTACTGTCTAGTTAATAGCCTAAATTTGACTTTAATTAACTTTTAAAAACTAGGTGTGTTTTTTTTAATTCAGTGAAGTTTTTATGCCACTTCACTGTAGCATCCATTTCCCCTACTGGATAACACCCTAAATTTGGCTTCAACTAATTTTTTAAAAACATAGTACACTGCTTAAATTTAATCTGAAACTTCATAATCAAAATAACTGCTTTTGCTCTAAACCAACTCAGGAGTCATTATCTTTAACCAAACCCATTACCTCTGAACAATGTAATGAAAAGATCTTTGGGTTACAGGTACCCTTTTGCCCACAGAGAGCAGCCATTAAATATGCATTTAAGAAAAGATCAGTGTTGGGTGTCAATGGATGCCTTTTCACTTTTCATTTTCACAATGGCCTTAACTCAGGGACGTAGCCAGGGGGGGGGGTTCTTGGGGTCTGGACCCCCCCCCTTCCATTAGATAAAATGAATGGTGTGTGCTGCTGCGCCACCGCACCCAAGCCCCATTATAATGGTGGCACTTAGTCTGGACCCCCCCCCTCCCAAAATCCTGGCTATGTCCCTGCTTATCTGCACAGGCCAAAAAGCTTATTCCTACTCCACCCCAATCTGGTGTCATCCTGTTCAGATGATGCACAGCCAAACTGGTTCTGGTGTGGGCAGTCTGGACAATATCTGGCAGGCCTTGCACTAGAACTGGGGAATAACAGGGTTAAAAGCAATTTTAAACATTTACTTGTTGCTCCAGATCTTCCAGAAAGATCCAGAGCCCTTCACTTCTGTGCCATGACAGCTGTGCCACCCAGCATCCTTGCTGCCACTGTGGGTCACTTGTTTTGAGCTGAGAATGTGGCACCCAGCTCCATTGCTGGGTATCTCATTTTGACCTCAGAGGTAAGAAACCTGCAGTAGCAGTGGACATGCCAGGTGCCCAGTAGGACATTGGTGCAGACAGTTGCCATTGTGCAGAAATGGGCAGCTGTGGGGTCATGATACTCTGGGCTGTCCTTGGAGTATTCTGGCCAGTATAGGCAAGAACCTACTCTCAAATACCAACCTGTCCATTTCTGTGCAACATTCCATCAGATGTTTGGAGGCTTGGGGAGTTACTACAGATAAGAACTTACTTTATTTTCATTTTACTTTTAAATCCTTTTTTTAAAAAAATCTTAGCGGTTTACATTGACGAAGATGAATACTGGGATCCTGAATTAATAGCAAGTGGCAATCATCACAACTTCTCAGGGATAGTAAAAATCCATTGTGTGAATCCTGAGCTGCTGCTTTCAGAATCAACATATAATTTACTTTCTGAAAATCTCCACAAGAGGGTAAGTTTTATATAAAGTACATACCTACCTATTTAGAATATGTATATACATCTTTTAACTTTAAAAACATAATCCAAATAATTTCATAATATAAAATTGTAACAAAATGCAATAAAACCAGTCAATAAAATGAAACATCTCATTAAAAAAAAACTGAGAGAGGAGACAGACACCACATCCCCACTGCGCCTTGATGCTGGCCTTTATCGCCAGTCTGTATAGCCTCTTAGCTAAGTGTTAAGCACCTTTTTTCAAATAGAACAACCTAGTGATGGAAAAGCAAGTGTTACCATACCATAATCTATTTAGGTTGTGATTGTGATGCAGATGAAGCCCTTCTCCACTGGTTCCATTACATTCACCACGTGTAATGACCTCCCCACTGAGATTGGGTAGGCTCCTCCAAGGTCTGCATTCAGTAGTGTGATGTGTTAACACAAGGAAACTTGCACGAATTGAAGCAAAGTGCTAAAATTAGCACAAGGAAGGGAACAAATGTGTGTTTTGTTTGTGAAGCACTATGCTAGAGATAATGTGTGCATTACCACTTGCACAGCCATTGACTCCACCACAAGCTAGTGTGACATTTTTCATTCTGATAACATCAAGTTGGACCTAGGATCTAGTAAGGAATGACACAGTGCCAAAGGTGTATTGAAAAGCTGCAGTGCTGGTGACTATGGTGCCCTTTCCATGGCACAAAAAGGAGCTGCTTTTTGTGGCTCCTTTTTGCACCACAGAAAGACCAGATCAGTGTCATGGCATGTAATTGCCACAGCCCTGATCCAGCAAAAAAGAGGTGGCTGCAGGCTGCTCCTTAGGGGTGGTCTGTTCAGCCCATAACTCATCAAGTCATATAAGCATAGATAAAGTACTCTGTCATCAGAATGAAAAACAAGTGTTTTAGAGCTTGCCTATTTTTAATTAAACTGGCCAACTACTCCAAAATAAGTTATCTACTTGAAATGGTTACATTGAATATGATCAATTTCCTCCAAATAAAGAAGCAGCAAAGAGTTTACCACCTTTGAAAAGCATGGAGAACTAATTTAAACTTGTGGTCCGATGGTGATTGACTCCACCTTTTATTAAGCCCTATAGCTTCATTAGAGATGAAGAAAGTTGTAATCCATTCATATCTGAAGGGCCATATCCCTGGTCCAAGCACTCTGTTATGCCCCTTCTCTCTCACACAAACACATTTTATGCCAACCTGAACAGTAGATAAAGTAGTTAGCTTGGACAAATAGGAGGGAACATTGTAATACTAGTTGTCTAGCTGCTATAACAATCTTTATACTATGTTCATTGTGCATTTATTCCAAACAGCTCAGGCAGTATGTGTGATCTCTCATTTTTAACACAATAACCCACACAATAACCCTTTGGGATATTTTCTACACATTGGCTGGTCATCACTCTAGCACTTAGCACTAGACCCAGGGTGAATGTGTTGAACCAAATTTCAACCGTGTCACAGGTATGAAACAGGAACTAAAAAGGCAAGCAGAATAGATAGCTTAACCTAGTGATTTCAGATGCATATAGGCTGCAAACAACTCACTGAGAATATTTGTTTTAAAAACAGAGGATAATATAAGCAGAAAATATCAATAGTTAAATCTAAACTACTTATAAACATAATAAATATTATGATAATTATAATAAAGCTACAAATATAGGCATCTGTTACATTAATCAATACTTTTTTTTTTTAAAAAGTGAATATTTTGTTATATTTTTCTTCAGTTCATAAATGAGCATGTATTATAGGTGTACCTCTCTAATTCTGTTCCTGTTTGGTAAAAGATAGCCATAGTGTTTCAAAAGAGTAGCAACTCACATATATAGCACACATATAACATACATATATGGAACATATTATTATATGATCAGGCATTTAGAAGGCGTTGTAAGAAACATATATCCATTTTGCAGGTTCGGAACCCAAAACCCGAGATTAATCCCATGGGAAGCCAATGACAGATAATACAAAATATATGCAAAATATATCTGACCTCGTATTTCGTGGAAGACAATTTTATGTGAGATTTGAACTTTCTCTTTTTCCTCTCACACACTCTCTCAAGAAGAAGGACCCTACTTTCTTTAAATACTATCCACCACAAATAAAGGATTTGGGGCATTCTGTATCACATGAATTCAGGACAGGCCTTCTCTTACAAAGCAGGATATGTGGCAACCCTAATTGTGTTGTTGAGGTTGTGTGCATCTAGAAAATATTTTAGAAACGAGGCAGAGAGGCTTGACAATATATTTTAAAAATGCCTACAATTTAACCACTTGGATTTGACTCCACTATTCCAACACAAGAACAATGAAATTACTAAGTACACAAGATGATTTTTTTTCATGCTATATAATATGTGTCCCTAATTAATGAATTCTTTCTCAAGCTTCTGGATGTGTACAGAGATTCACCTGCTCTTGGGCGATATTTCATCTCTGCTGAAGTCATTTCCATCAGGTAGGAAAGTAGAAGAAGCTCTAGAACTTTCACAGGATAATTCTGAACACCTATATTTGACTCTGAAGTATGGCCTTAAGAAAAGGAGATGAGTTTGGGGAGGCAAGTTGAGGAACACACTGAGACATCTGGAGAGGTATGGAGGAAGGGAGCATGGCTAGACAGAAATAGGTGGGTTTAAGGGCCCATACAGATAGGCCAAAATAAAGCTGCTTCAGGTCACTTGGGAGGTATGCTGTTTAAATGATGCATTCATCCTAAGAGGCAAGAACTCCAAGCAGTCTTGGATGAAGCTGATTACTGTATCTGGATCCATATCAAACTGGCTTCAGAGCGGGACACGGAGTTGAGAGTGCCATGGTTGCCTTAGTCGATGATCTCCGTCTGGGCATTGACAGGGGAAGCATAACCCTGCTAGTGCTCTTGGACATCTCAGCGGCTTTCGATACCATCGACCATGGTATCCTTCTGGAACGCCTGGGAGAGTTGGGTATCGGGGGCACTGCACTCCAGTGGTTCCGATCCTACCTCTCGGGAAGGTTCCAGATGGTGAGGCTGGGGGACAGCTGCTCTCGGAAAAGAGAGCTGACATCTGGCGTTCCTCAAGGTGCCATCCTGTCCCCCACGCTGTTTAACATTTACATGAAGCCGCTGGGAGAGATCATCCGGAGACATGGAGCTCGGTGTTATCAGTACGCTGATGACACCCAGATCTATCTCTCAATGGCTCCAACTGATACAGTGACTAAGGATGGCACCTCCCCTCTGGATGCCTGCCTGAGGTCAGTAATGGGCTGGATGAGGGAAAACAAACTCAAGCTGAATCCAGAGAAAACAGAGGTACTCGTGATAGGTACCCTAAGTCCAGACAGAGAAATTTGCCATCCTATCCTTGACGGGGTCACGCTCCCCATAAAGGATAAAGTTCGCAGTTTGAGAGTACTCCTGGACTCATCTCTGCAGTTATCATCTCACGTGGATGCGATGGCCAGGAGTGCTTGGTTTCAGCTTCGGCTGATACGCCAACTGCGTCCCTGTCTGGACCGAAAGGACCTTGAAACAGTAGTACATGCACTGGTAACCTCTCACTTGGACTTCTGTAATGCCCTCTACATGGGGCTACCTTTGTACCTAGTTCGGAAGCTTCAACTCGTTCAAAATGCTGCAGCCAGATTGGTCGCGGGAACTTCAAGATCCAACCATATAACACCTGTACTGAAATCTCTCCACTGGCTGCCAATTAGCTTCTGGGCGCAATACAAAATGTTGGTCATTACCTATAAAGCCCTATATGGCTCAGGCCTGAGTTACTTGAAGGAGCGCCTCTCCCTACATAATCCGCCACGCACTCTCAGAACAACGGGGAAATACTTACTCAAATACCCCAGAGTGAGATTGTCATCAACTCACCAGAGAGCCTACACGGCAATAGCTCCAACTTATTGGAATACACTCCCAGAATGGATCAGACTCAGCCCTACATTGGAAGCCTTTAAAAAGGCACTGAAAACCCATCTTTTTCAGTTAGCAGCGAAATTTTGATATAATGTATTGTATTTTATTGTAATATGTTATAATTTGATATGTAAACCACTTTGATCTGGAGGAAAAGCGGTATATAAATAAAAGTTTTATTATTATTTATTATTAGAAGCCGTACCAAAGCTGTGGTCCAGTTATCAGGATTGGAGTGTGGCTTTGGCATGGCTTCTGGCTTCTTAGGATGCATGCATCATTTAAACAGCATACCTCCAAAGTGATCCGAAGCAGCTTTATTTTGGCCTGTCTGTACGGGCCCTATAACTCTTTTCAGTACTGAGCTTGTGCCTAGTGAAAGAAGTAACTACAGTCGCCCCTCCTAACTCATGAATCTGAGATCCGCACCCTTGAATATCCGTGGAGGGGCAACCTCTGCTATTTTCAATGGCACCCACATGGGGGTGCACCCCATTCAAGCCTATGGGGCTTGGATATTCACTTTCTCAAGTGGTCCAGAACAGATCCCCACAAAAACTAAGGGCCAACTGTACATTGGAAAACAGTAATTAGAAGAATGAGACTGACTTATTGCTGTTTCTGGAAATCCATTCAGAGATAAATCAGATTTTTTGTCATTATAATGCGTCCTCGCCTTACACGGGGGATCCGTTTCAGATCCCTCCGCGTAAGGCGAATTCCGCCTATGCCCGAGCCCCATTGGAAACAATGGGGCTCGTGCGCGGCGGTGCGGCGGTGCGGGCGCACGCAGGGCGCAACGGGCGTGCGCGCCCATTCAATTGAATGGGACGCACCGGCCCTTCCGCCCCACGCGTGTGCCGCGGCTTGAGCGTGTATGCTCAAGGCCGCGTATGGCGGGTGCGCATATGGCGCGGGCGCACTGTATTTTATTTTAAATCTTAACATGGTTTACAAAATCTCCCAGGCTGGCTTTCATGAACATGAGTGTGTTTGCAGTCAAGACAGAGGTTTCTTTCATTTTACAGTTATAACACTTTGATACCACTTTAAATGCACTGGCTGCTTCCTATGAAATCCAGGGGTTTGTAGTTTGATGATACACTTGAGATATCTGATTGAGAATTATAAATATAATCTGTTGTTGTTGTTAACTGTTCTCAAGTCACTCTCGACTCATGTCGACCCTATGGATAAGACATCTCCAAGACACTCTACTGCTCTGCTTAATACCTGCAACCCCATACCTGTGATCTCCTTAATAGAGTCCATCCATCTAGCATGTGGCCTTCCTCTCTTCCTACTTTCCTCCACCTTTCCCAGAATTATTGTCTTTTCCAATAAGTCCTTCCTTCTCATGATATGTCTGAGGAGCGACAGCCTCAGTTTTGTCATCTTGGCTTCCAGGGAGATTTCCAACTTGATCTGCTCTAAGACCCATTTGTTTGTCCTTTTGGCTGTCCATGGAATCCTCAGCACTCTTCTCCAGCATCACATCTCAAATGAACGAATTTTCTTCCTGTCTTCTTTCTTAACTGTCCAGCTCTCATATCCACACATATTAAAAGAGAATACAATGGCTTGTATGATTCTAACTTTTGTGCTCAGTTCTATATATTTGTATTTTAGAATCTTTTCTAGTTTTTTCATAGCCATCCTCTCAATTCCTAATCTTCTTCTGAAGTCCCCATTTCTATCAATGTTTAATCCCAGGTATGGGGATTCTTTTACTATTTCTAGTTCTTTATTGTCTAGGTTGAACTTGTGAAGGTTTTTGGTGGTCATTATTTTTGTTTTCTTTATGTTCAACATTATGCCTGCCTCTGCACTTTCTTTCTTTTTTAAATCTTTTTTTATCTTCCCTAGTAGGTGTTCCAGCTCTGTGAGGTTTTCTTCTAGTACGATGGTATCAGCTGCTTATCTTAGATTGTTGATATTCTTTCCCCTATTTTCACTCTTCCTTCTTCTGTGTCCAAGCCTTCTTTTCTTATAATAGCAGTGGAGAGAGGGGAAAAGAGGAGAATCACACCCACTCACACTACATGATTGCATGAGAGGTGGAACTAAAGCGAAAAGCACTGAAATCCATAATGAAAAAATTGTGATTGGGAGGCATTGATGGGGTTTCCCCAATAATGGAGAGGAGTAATCCAGGAACAGATGGAATGCAAAGCAGCAGTAAGATAGACATGCCATCATGTGATAAGTACTGGCCAAGTACACTTTTATACTTTTCAAACTCCACTTTGATAGCAATGTATGATAAAGTCCTTTGTGTGTAGTGTGAAAGAGACAAGAGGCTGCTGCTTCCCATGAAAAGGAGAACAACTAATTTCTGGAGAACCTTAAGAATAGCTACATCCTACACTAAGCAAAAAATTACTTTAAAAGCAAGCTAGTGAAGATATCTGGGCTGCATGACTCTCTCTCTGAGTCCCTCTCTCTTTCTGTTTGTCTCCCTCACTGACATTCACACATGTGATTTGAGTAAACATAAATTAGCATGTGGTGGTGATAAATTCCAGCAAGAAGGAAACGTGTAGCCATTTGACCTGCCATAGGGTGGGTCAGTGATGCCTCTCTGGATTTTATTCCTGTTCATCCTGCAGCTGCTCTGAGTTGAATGGAAACTCTGCCAATGCTAGTAATCCTATTCAACTTGAAGTAGTGGTGAGAGTGGATTCATCACCCTTGTGACAGCAACAGATCCACCAGCCTCTGCTGCCCTCAAAAAACAATACAGACAGGGAGGCTGGCTGGTTGTCCAATTGAAGGGCTTTCCTCATGAACAGATTATTGATTTGCATTAGTTGCGTGTAGTTTTTATCATTTTGTTATTGGGTGTATGTCACCATTTCAGAGTAGTCAATACACTTTACATGGCAAACTGTATCCTTACCTCCTATCAGGAATAATGTTTGGGTTTTTAGCCAGCCACACTGTCCTCCAGGGTACCAAGCTGTAAGCTGCTCAAGTAAAGCATTTTATACACACGCATTCCTGTTTTTCATTTTCCAAATAACATACCCTCTATGTTCTGATTTGGAAGGGACAGTCCTAAATAAGTCTCTGTTCTCCCATTTCTTCCAGCTGCTGTTAAAATGTCCCAATTTCTCTCTTCTCCTTTCATTTTCCTCTTTTGTCCTCAGCTTAGTTCAATTGCTGCAAATTGAATTCAGAATGCAAAGGGAAGTTTGCAGTTAACTCAGCAGGGAGGGCCAATGCAATTTTAGGCTGCATCAATAAAAGTATAGCGTCTAGATCAAGAGAAGTAATAGTGCCACTGTATTCTGCTTTGGTCAGGCCCCACCTAGAATATTGTATCCAGTTCTGGGCACCACAATTCAGAAAGGACATTGAGAAACTGGAGCGTGTCCAAAGGAGGGCGACAAAAATGGTGAAGGGTCTGGAAACCATGCCCTATGAGGAACGACTTAGGGAGCTGGGGATGTTTAGCCTGGAGAAAAGAAGGTTAAGAGGTGATATGATAGTCCTGTTTAAATATTTGAAAGGATGTCATGTTGAAGAGAGAGCAAGCTTGTTTTCTGCTGCTCCAGAGAACAGGACCCGGAACAATGGATGCAAGCTACAGGAAAAGAGATTCCACCTGAACATTAGGAGGAACTTCCTGACAGTAAGGGCTGTTCGACAGTGGAACACACTTCCTCGGAGTGTAGTGGAGTCTCCCTCCTTGGAGGTCTTCAAACAGAGGCTGGATGGCCATCTGTCAGGGATGCTTTGATTTGGATTTCCTGCATGGCAGGGGGTTGGACTGGATGGCCCTAGTGGTCTCTTCCAACTCTATGATTCTATGATTGGGTAGAATCTTGCCCTCTCAGGCAAAAAGCAAACTGCTGCAGCCTCTCCAAACTTGTGTATTCTTCCTCACTAATATCTTTTGCCCTCTTTATGACAATCTGATGTTGCCTGGTGACATGTGTCTCAATTTTCATCTGTGAAATGCTGGAGGGTATAAAATAAGCCTTTTTCTCATGTGAGTTTTTAGTTTTTATGCCAAAAAATAGTACCTTGGTAAAACTCAGGGTTTTCCTAAGAATGAGAAAACCTTCTTCCTGTTTCTTAGCAGCTCTGTTTTGGACCCATGCCTATCACCACCAACCTACATTTGTGATTAAAGGGAACAGTTTCATAACAGGGAAAAGTGGCATATTTTATCCACATAATACATCCATAGTTTTTGTGACTGTTTTGTGTAAAGTTGCCATTGTTGCCTACTGTGTTGCAACTGGTGATGTACAGTTCATTCATTTTCTATGATCAATAACATTTAGTTATTATTATTATTTTTAAATGTCCCTGATGTCCTTTTGAATCTTTTACAAACATTGATTTGGGGCATTCAAAAGTTGTTTGTGTTCAAACTCTCAGTGAGAATTTTTAAAAAGATGTTTCAACACACTGCCAAACTGATGCTCCCTTCATAATCTGTTCAACACAGAAAAGTGTTCTACTCTGTTTTAAATATATTGGAAAATAGCAAGGCAACATTTACATATGCATGAAGTATCATTCTTTCTTGGTGAAACATTGCCTGCTAGAGGAAGAGTCTAAATAGTGTTTTCTAATTTCCACATTCTCTATGTGGTTTCAGCCCAATGATACATCTTGAACAATTCTGAAGCTTTGTGAGATTTCTTTCCTTTAGACAAGAGCAAGAAAAGGACCACTATTTTTCTCACTAAGGTCTCTGTAAGTTGTGCAAACTATTTTTGCACAAAATCAGTACCCATCTTCTTTGACAATCACACACATGCAGCTCAGTACACCCCAAGCACAAACTAACTAGAAAAAAGAGAGTTGTTTGAAATTTACAAGTCTATTCAACAAAGCAGCAGTCGTTGTTTTGCATGGTTCCTCTATGTAATTTAGCTTACTGGTAATTTGTAAAAATAAAATTTGTTCATATTGTCTCTTCAGAGAGCCACAAATACCTCACTCTTACTGGGTGAGGAGAATGGTTTTTCCATTTTGTAAAACTGGATAGATGAGGCGATTTACATTGGTAGCTTGATGACTTTAAAATGGTTGGAATATGGTTAGGGTATTTCTCTTCTTAAAAAATAGACAGACAGACAGACAGACAGATACAATTTGGATCTAGAACTGGGAAAGAGAGAAGAGTAAAGAAAGTGTCAGCGCTTGCACCAAATCTACTCTTGGATTGTTTTTTTGTGTGTGTGTGTGTGTTTTGCTTTTTTAAAACAAGAAGTTCCTATTTTGTTTTTGTTTAAGGAGACTTTACTCTCCATTTGAACCTGTCTAAGCCTTATGATCTTTGGGGAGAGCTTTTACATGGTCCTATAACCCTCACAGACCTGTCTGACAAGAATGGAGGAAGAAACTTCTCACACCAGCCTAAGTTCCACCATAAGCACTTTAGCTTAAGAATGGGAGCATACCAGTTTGGCATAATTTCTTATCACACTTTTCCCCATGATAGCACTTTGGTAATCCATGGTTGCATGATCTGTTTTCTGCACTGCCAAGTGCTGCCTTCTATGAGGAAGGAAGAAGGATGAGTGACCCTGGCTGTCAACCGCTTCCCAAAGCCAGCTGTTGTGTGAATGTGCACAGAGCAGCTGCCTTCACAAAGGTGATGGCTGCCACAGCCACTTCTCTACCACCTCCCAAAGCGTGGGACTGCTGTGTGCACATTCACACAGTAGCCCTGCACTTTGAAAGGAGGGGAGGGGGCAAGTGATTGTTGATGCCAATTGCCTCCTGAAGTCAGCTGCTGTGTGAATGTACTGTAATCACAGAGAGGGAGAGAGGAGCAGAGTCATGCTCACTCACACCACATGACTGCCTAAGAAGTGGAACTTCAGTTGAAGGGACCTATCATACAAAAGCAATAAAGTAATAGCAGCAGAACTAAGAACCTATTGACAGGTTGTACCTGCCAATGAAAAGGTACACCAGGAGACCTGGTGGTGCAGTGGTTAAATGCTTGTCCTGCAGCTACTCACTCAAAACCATAAGGTTGCGAGTTCAATTCCAGGAAAAGGGCTCAAGCTCAACTCAGGCTTGCAGCCTTCTGAGGAGGTTGCTAAAATGAGTACCCAGATTGTTGGGGGCAATTAGCTTACAGTTGTAAACTGCTTAGACACTGCTAGTTTGGTATGAGGCGGTATATAAATGAAGCTGTTTTTGTTTTGTAATGAATGGAATGCAAGGCAGCAACAGGATCAGCACAGGTGCTTTTTAAAAATCTTTACTATGCTCTGAGTATGCTTTTAATTATGTTCAAAACAATTTTAATTGGATTATATGTTCATTTTTTTAAAAAAAACTTTTCTATAAGTATTTGTTTTAATTTATACTGTAAGCTACACTGGGTTCAATATTGAGAGAAAGACAGGATATTAAATAAATAAATAAATAAATGCTTTCTACTTTTTCTTTTCAGAGCATTTGAACAAAACAGAAGTGTCCATATTCTACTGAACTGTGCATAAACACACTCTGTTATAGTCTTCTATTTTTTGATATCTTTGGGAACTGGTACAGCATGTCCGTGTTATACGCGGGCGTGTTATACACGGCTTTGAGCACATGCGCTCAAGCTGCGGGGAGCGCGCGGGGTGCAAGGGGCGGGGAGCGCACGCTGCCATGCCAACACACCACTGCATGCACAAGCAATGCATAGGCAGAATTCAACTTACATGGGGGGGGGTCAGATCCCCTGTGTAAGGCAAGGGTCCACTGTATATTTACATTTGTCAGATTTGTATAACAGATATTTATGCAGAATCCCACTTCTATAATCTTTTTAAAGTGTGCATTTACAAATCTTATGGGTTCATTTAAGATTGCATGAAGTAGTAGGGTAGAGAACTTGCACTGGCATTTTTTCCCAACCATGTCTTATTCCTTCTTTCAGTGATGGAAATAATACGGCAGCCTATCACTTGTGCTTCTCAGTGCCACAAGATGAGACTAGAGAGTTTATGAAGTACAGAATGAACCAAAATTTTGTAATGAATATTTTGAGGCAAAATATTTATGACCAGGAAGAACTGTATGGTCTGGATGTACCTGAATGTATAAATCTGACACTTGATCCAACATCTCTTTCACTAACACGTAAGTGTTTCTTTAATGAAGAACTGCACTCCTAGATAATGTTTTAAACATTTCTTGTATTTGCAAACAGTCTCTCAGTTAAAAAATATGTAACTCATATATGTACATTCTACGCATTCTCTGATCCATTAGTTTTATATAATTTAAGGAGTGATGCTTTATTTTGATTAATTTTATGGGGAAAGCAGTCTTACATGTAGGATTAGAATACTCCAAATGTAGAGTATCCAACCCATCCAAAGCCCTGCTAGGATTGTGATGGTAGGACAGAAATGAGGAAGGGGAAGCATTTTCTGTTGCAAACAATGGGAGAGAATTATTATTTTTAATTATTAATTATTTATTTATTTGTATCCTGCTCTTTCCCCAGAACTGGGATTCAGAGCGGCTTCACAATATTAAAAGAACAATACAGTTAAAATGTAGAAAAGAGGAACATTAAAAAGGGAAATATTTATGCCTTGTCCAAGGTATTCCTTTTTTGTTGAGGTGTGGAAAGAGGATTATTTGGAGCTCTGGACACTTTTTCTCCATTCATCCTCAAATGCCCCTGATGTAATCTCTTTACCAGGTGTGCTACTATGGGGAGGGAAATAACGGCATTGCCCCCTAAGTAAGAAATCCTGTCCCTAAATTTTCCTACAACCCCCCAATGTTTAGCACTGCAGAAGTGAGACACTGAAAAGTATACCTTTCATTAGCTTATATCTACTGTGTTTGCATTCCCTTGATAACTTTTTACCAAGCCTACCACTTTTTTCTGGATGCCTAAACTGTATTTCTAAATGCTCAGATGAAATTTTAAGTTACTGCATGCTAGAAATTTGGGAAGTGAAGGAAAATTTCAAGGGAGGGGCAGCATTATTAGTGAGGGGAGCAATGCCATCATTCCCTCCTTCTGCTAGCTACACCCATGTCCTTTTCCTGCATGTGATATGAGACAGCTTTCTATGGGAGAAAATGGAGAGATTCAAAGTTGGATCTTCTCATTCGAATCTTTCATTGAGGAGAATGAATTCCAAATTGTCATATAGGATCCTGTGCTGGGAGAAAAGTGGGATATAAATTATACAAATAAGATTACAATAATCACTCATTTAATCCATCCAAATATTGCAATCTAAAAACAGAACAGGTAATAATACCCCTCTGGCTAATCTAGACACAGGCAGTATGTGTAGGTGTGTATGAGATTTCTGAGGATAGATATAATAAAGATAAATAAGGAAAGAGGTTTCAATAATTCATACTAGAAATGTATTTTCTCTTTTCCTCCTTCCCTTAAAAACCCCCCATAAACCTCCTTTTGTTCTAAAGAAATACAGCCTATTAATACAGAAGGATGAATTGCATAGATGTCTGGATTTCTTGCCTGATCTCGGAAGAACTTTCAGATACGTTGCCTACCATTTCATTTGTTCAACAAACAAAGTTCTGTACAACATATCCACTGTGTTCTTCTCCATCTTATACCAATCAACAATTCCAGGAAAAACGTGAGTGCATCAGCCTTATGGACAAGATGGTGGATCTATGAATAAGAACTTAAGTGCCAATGTTTAGAAATGAACACTCAAGAGAGCAGACTTTTCAAACTGCCCTTAGATTACAACTGATGGAAGGGGGGTTGTGTGTGGGGGGTATGTGTTTTTAACATTTGACAAAATGCTAAAAGGACAATGCTGGAAAAAAAGAGCATTCCGGAAAACAGATACATAAAAAGTCCCATTCAGCCTTGAGCTGGCTCTTGGTAGAATGTTGGCAAATGCCATTCTTTTTTACTTTGGTTCTTCAGTACAAGGGTGTTTCCAGGATTTTCACTATGCTGCTAAACTGTGCGTAGTAAAAGAGAAGCAAATATGCATTTCTTGGACAATAATCGTCTGCAGAAAGGCCTTCGGTGTCAAGTTTCAACCTGCTTCTTTGTGCCTGCTGCAGCTTTACCTTCCTTTCTGCGGTTGGAGAAATGTGATGACAGCATAGTAGCTATTTACATTTACTTCTCAGCAGCTCACTCCTCCTCTGCCATAACAATCAGTTTGAACACACATTGAGAATCCATCTGTTTAGTGAATGCATGAGCCATCCTGTGTTGATCTTATGAGTTACAGATTTTTTGGCCAATTGTTAAACATCTGTCTTGCTTTTGATTGGATGGATCTCAAGGAAACTATTGGCAAAGTAAAATGCAGAAGGGTATCCTCTTCCACGTAACCTTGGTAAGGGCAAGAACCAGTTAAACAATATCAGCAAATTGACAGGAGGAAAATAAACTCATTTGAAATAGGATGCAGGAGCAGAGTTGTACAGATACCATGGGTTGCTAGAAATACAATTGAATGGGTCTTACACCTAATCAAACCTGAACTATCACAAGAAGTGAAGACTACACTGAAACTGTTGTATTTGGATTATATAATGAGACAACGTGAAAAGACAATAAAGGTCAAGTGAAAGGCTGTAGGAAGAGAAGGAGATTACATTACCGGTGGACTGAATCAATAAAGGAAGCCATGACCCTGAGTTTGCAAAACCTGAGTGGGGCAGTCAATGACTTGAAGTCTTGGAGGCTTCCTATTCATTACCCATTCATACGGTTTCCATAAGTCAAAGTTGACCTGTAACAAACCAATTGTACAAAATGTACAATTATTAGTTTCTGAAGCCAAAGACCTGTGTATAAATGCCTTTGCTGACTGTTGAAAGATCATCAGAGATTGGCAAGAAGTAATTTGAGAACCTAAGAGCAACTACCAAGGACACTCTCTCAAATGGCCATCAAATGTGCTGCATATAAGGTATGGTTTGTTGCACCACTTAGTGGTAAGGAGGCAATATTGTTTTGTTAGAAAAGTTAAATCTGAGCATGTTCAGATCTGTGACTTTTCAAGCTAAACAAGTTCCCTAAGAACTGAGTAAAAAGAAACCAAGAGATAAATCCTGTAATTTTTTTTACCTTACTAGAATCGTATATTTCATATGTTGTTGAAAGAGAAAAAAGGGCCCCTCTCAATAATCTTAAAATTTGGACAGGTTTCTGTAGGAGAATGTAGTCTTTCAGATAACCTGGTTCCAAGTAATGTAGAACTCCATAGGTTATAAGCAGCCTAAGTGGAGCTATGAGTGAGCTTTAGGTTGTGAAATTTAAGGAGTTATCTAAGGTGTTGAAGTCCAGTCCTCCAAACAAGTTTAGCACCTTGCATAGCTGTTTTAAAGTTTGGACTAAAACTTGGAGTGGATTCACCCCCTACTGACATGTAGACCACCAGCCTCCACTGGTGAACTAGTAGCCAGTGAAACTGTTGTAACATGGAATCACATGCTCTCTATGACTGGCCCTGTTCAAATGTCTGATTCAGCTGAAATTCTGGACACTCCAGTGACACCCATGTGCATATTGCATTACACTGGCTCGAACAGGGTTTAAATAAGGCATGTAACAACATTGCCAATGATCACAGGGAGGGAAGCACCCAAATTCTGTGTATAAATGGGATTTAAACTCAGGTAAATCATACAAGAGCAGGATTGTTTTCAGACGACATTGCTTGAATTAAGCATTAACGCGAGATTAACCCATGCAAAAAGTGGCAAAATCACCCCGTTTATGCACAGGATTTGGGTGCTTTGCCTCCTGTGTGATAAACTCTATACTCATATTTACAGGAACAGGGATTTGTGGCACACTGACTTCAGCAGTGAACAAATATACTTGGACACAGTAGAAACATAAGCACTCAGAGTCAAGTCTGAATTGAACGCTATAATCAAATTGCAAAACTGAGGAGTTTATCGCACTGGCTTTTCCTGTCCTTTCCTCCTGAGTTAGGTGCGGGATGAAAACTTTTAAACATGAATTATTTTGCATGCCTCCATGCCCAGGCAGGAGGCATCCTGTACCCAATCATGGCATCACATACCCAATCCAGACTTCTGCATTTTTTGAAAGAACAGGGTTTTTCCATTCTTTGCAAGGTGCAGGAGGAGTCTGAATTGGATATGGGGATGGGGTGGGGGAGGGTCACCCCCTTCTGGCTATTACCTGGTGCAGGCTGCACCCCCCCCCCCCCCGGGTTAATACTGAAAATAAGTATAGGTATACTTGGTGGGAGCTAGTATTCTGCCAAAATAATATAGGATCACATCCATAGAGGCCTATATAAACTTTAAAATGCAATACTACAGTCCCTGAGAGGGCATCCTAGGGAGCATAGAACAGACTCCTTATCTGCTGAGACCAGAGAAGTTAGCATAACAGAGGGGGGAAATTTGACCTTGACTGCTCTTTTCTTGTCTAGTACTGGTGGAAACCTACATGAAGCAAAAAGGCTGATAGCATCCAATAGAAGAGATGTAGAGAAGAGACAAAGCTGAATACCACACTACACTGTTATAGTGCTATTATTCCTTTTTAACAGTTATGGCTGCCTCCTGGGATTTGCAGTTTAGGGAGGGGAACTTAGAATTCTTAGCCAAAGAGCTCTGAGGCAGCACTAAAGTACAAACCTCTGAATTCTATGGAAGGAAAACATAGCAGTTAAAGTGGAATATATTGCTATAACAGTCTTGTCTGATGTAAGGACCACTACAATAAGATTATTTTTGGAAAATGCTATGCAATTGTGGTTGCTTTGTTTTCTATCATACCTAAAACACTTTTGGGATTATAGCACAAAAAGCTTGTCACACACTGCCAAGACATTACCTCTGCCACTTTTGGCACACAGGAACACACATGTGTACAGATTATCTCCCTTCTCCAAATATAGATGAAATATAAATGAAAACAGTCTTACATTTAAAAATACAATTTTTGTCCTTTAGGGAGGGTTTTCTGATCAGTTAGACCAGACTAAGTGCTAGCAAATGAAAGCAAGCAGGAAGCAGCTATCTATCTGATCTACCTGAATTAATGAAAAGAAATTATTTCCAAATAGTCTGCCTTTGAGAGAACAATGAAGAGGACTAACATCATGTGATAATCCCCAGCTAAAGGAGTGATTATCCTGCATCAGTTATGATTTGCTGCCTTGTGTGATAAAGTCCTTTCTCTAAGGGTGTTAAAAAGATGATTTTATTCTTTCCATTAGCCCAAGGCATTTTGGGTAGTAACATTTAATGGCCTTGTTCAGGGGTTGATAAAATATAGAAGAAAGAAAAGGGACAATACATAAACACAAAAAATGGTAACAGGAGAAAAGTTACCATGTATAATATCAATTTTGTGAACATATATCTTGCATCAAGATGTATGTGAAATATCTCAATTTTAAAAATGCATGTTAACCCACATTGAGACCATGGAGAAACCCTACTACTGATGAATGTGTTTTGAGAGGATTTTCCAGTAAAGGGGACCTCCTTCACGTCCAAACACTCAGCTTCAAGTAAAGGTTTTTCCTAAGGGGAAAACTGTGGGGAATAGGGAGACAGTTTGATTTCCCTTTCTTTACCCACTGCATTCCCCAAAATTGTCAGTTATTACTCTCAAAACTCATTTGAACCCTCCTTCCATTTTTAATATGATGAAGAAGTTTCTATTACAAGCCTTTCCTTGTCAGACATCTTTTGTTTCTGTCTGCTGAGTCTGTTTTTATTTTATGTTGTATTTTATGGATTTTTTTAAATAAAAAAAAATGTACACATGAGATTGTGTTATTGTAACAGCTTTAAACTGTACTGAGCAATATATATTCCTTCAAAAGTAAAGGGGAATACATTTCCACAAAAATAAATGAAACCAATCTAACATTTCCTCATTCTTTGCATTATGAGGGTTTCCCAGTTAAGTTTCACACAGAATTCATGAGTCATCCTTATGAAAGTGGCAAACTCATTCTTGTGAAAACCCTAAACTTTTTAACCATACACATGACATTCTAAGCATGAACAAAATAGGATGAGAGAGATCAAAGTACAAATAAATAATTAAATGATCCTTTGCCCATGATCTCAATTTATACTTATACAATTATCCATTCTGGTTTATCAATGGGATCATATGAATTAGAAATAGCTGTAATCAAGCCGACAGAATTTATGGGGCTCGGCAGATGGGCAGTTCAACGCTACCCCTTTGAGCCCTGGATGGAGGCTGTGGCAACCAGATGCCGTGGCCTCCAGAAGGACCAAAAAGAACCTGCTTCCTGGCGGAGCATCATTTGGGTGCAGTGCCACCTGTGCATCATCATGGCGCCCACCGTGTGGATGGGCGCATGGCATAATGGTGCATGGGCAGTGGAACAAGGGCTTGGAGCGTGTGAATGCTCAGCCCTACCACAGCCCTAGTATGTGGTCAGGCCAGCCCAAGGTGAGGCCAGCCCAAAGAGCCCTCCCTCCATGAAAACTGTCATCTTCTGGCGTGGGAGGGAGTGAAAAAGCTAGCCCATCTCCATCAGGGCTAGCTCAAGAAGTTGAGTCATTTTTATTTTTATGTATTTTATATTTATGTATTTTTATTGCTGTAACCTTCCCAAATTCCTTGTGATTGGGTGGGCTATAAATAAATCATTACTTAATTACTTAATTAATTAATTTAATTGCTGGTCTGTACTGCCTCTATCCTTTTATAGATGTTGACAGAAATTCTAGATCAGCTATTACATTATGTAACTAGTTCTTTAGCTAAGCAGAGTCTCCTGGTCCAACCTCCCCTCCATCCTGATTTACCAGGCAGTAGTTTCTTCAAGTGATAGGGGTCTGTTCTCCTATTGAGCAAGATGCAGCAGCCTGGTGTTTCCACCCCCCTCTTGTGAGTGATCTCCAGTATGATACTCAGAAATAAGATCATTGTCATAATTTTTCATTCCACAACAAAGTGTGTGTGTGTGTGAGAGAGAGAGAGAGTGAAAACATCAATCTGCTGAGTTCTAATTGACAGGAAAACAAACTACTGTGGCTTGCAGTGGCTGCTAACCAGTAAGTGAAGATAGTGGGACTATGATTCCTTATGTATTCCCAACACTGTGGAATACAAACCAGTCAGGTTTGCATAACTCTAAATTACTACACACAGAGAGAGTGGGGGCACACACATCACATATTGTGTGTGTGTGTGTGTGTGTGTATATATATATATATATGTGTGTGTGTGTGTGTGTGTGTGTCTAAAAATGTTAGTCAAAAAATTGATCCTAAAAAACTGAGTCGACGTATTCATGGGTCAATGTAAATATTGTTCTTTATTTTTTAAAAATGAACTGGTGAAAGGCAAGCGTATAATCTGTCCTAGAAGCACCAATCCTATTCTATTCTCTCATTCATCCAATCTTTAGTGTGAGCACAAATAGTTATGCCTGCTGAAATTTTGTAAGCTCTTTGGCATCATTTTGCTTTGTTTTGTCCTTTTATGTCCCTTGTTACATGACCCTAAGTTTTACCCTTGACGTATCCATGGGTCATATCAAAATCCATAATTTTGGCCCCAAAACTTTCCCTTGACTTATACCTGAGGTCAACGTATAGGCAAGTACAGTCATCCCTCCATAATTGCGGCTTTGATATTTGCGGATTTGATTATTCACGGATTGCATTAATAGGTTCTCTCTGGGACTGTCTAGGTCCTCCAGTGCAACTCTGTGGTCAACTTTAACTAAAAGTTGCACTGAAAGACCATTTGTAGCTACTCCAGTGCCATTCTATGATTCCTAGAGAGGTGTCCTTCAGGTAAAAACATGGTGTTTTTGTTATTTGCAGTTTTTCCATATTCACGGGGGTCTTGTTCCCCTAACCCTAGCGAATGTGGAGGGACAAGTGTACATACAGTAAATACATAACCATACATTCTGAAAACAGAGGCTAAAAAGATGTATTTGTATTCAAGGTTAATCTTTCATAAAGCATTAAAATATAGCATTAAAATATAAAATGATAAATTATATATGTGTGTGTGTGTGTGTGTGTTAATTTCTTGATTTATGACATGTGCATGAAACACAGATCCAGCATCCGATAACCAAATATCCAAAGCATTCACCACTTCCTAGACTCCTGGCCCAAAACAAGAATCAGTTACAGCAGATAGCAGCCAAGAAGCCACTCGAGTGCACAACCATTGTGTGATTTTTTGTTATCTGAGAATCAAGCAGGTCCACCTGAAGTGAGAATGAGATGGGTGCTACTTGAAAAGCCTCTGCCTTCACAGCCCCATAACAGGACTCTCTGACTGATGGATGATGGACTACTAGGGCCAATCCTTGGCACCTGCATCTAGCTGCCAGAGAAGCATCTCCCACACATGGGATGACTTTCCCCTAGAAAAGATTAGTGAACTGACTTTTCTTAATGGTTTGACATTAACACTTTAACACTAATGCTAACATTATCCAACACTAAAACTTCCAAGCACTCCTGTAAAGTTTGGAGTAAAAACTAAAATGGATTCACTAATGTGGGAGCCATCAGCTTCCACTGACAAGAAATTGTATTTGCAAGGAACACTGTTACTTCCTAAATCAGTTCATAAATGTGACGTTTTCAAGAAGAAGTCAGAAAGCTTGGGCTTGTAGTTTAAAGGTGGGAAGTCCCACCTTTAAAAAAAAATGAGGTAGAAACATGACCTGAAAGAGAAACTCCACTCCAATACAAAGCTGAACATACTTTTTTTTTTACTTTGTTTCCCATCTCTTCTGTAACAGTCACTTCTATTTTTAACTTCTGTTTTCTTCCTTCTTTTTATGTGCATCAGACTCCATCTGCCAGGAACATTCTGAAAGTAAAACATTATCAGCTGGTTTAATAATTATTTGATCAAAGCCAAACAGAGTATAGTAAAACTGCCTTGTGAGGACATTCCCTTTTTACGTCACAAAGAAAGATGTCACTAAAAAAGAAGAAGAAAAGAAATAAGTCACATCATTTCTTGAAATGGAGTTTACAAGAACAGTCAAGTAATGGGCATACAAACCTGGGGGGTGAAAAACAGCTGATATGTTTTGGACATTTTGTGAAGTAATAATAATAATAATAAGTCGTATCCTGCCTCTCCCTGTATAGGATTCATTTGCTAATGTGAATCATGTTATTCCTAGATAAATATTCAGCCCTTATGAGAACTCGTGCAAAACAAAAATGTATTGAGTAACATAATAACAAAACATACCATACAGTCTGCTATTTTTTTAAAAAAAAATTGGAAAATATTCAGGTGAATCAAAACCAACTAAAAATCTTGTAAAAAAAAATCTAAAACGACCATCTTCCCAGAACTTAGTGACTTTGGGGATCATATAAAAGGAAACTGAACCCTTGCTCTTTCTTGTACATCCTGAGAGGAAACTTTGGCAAGAAACTGCCCCCCCTTTTTTTTTTGATAGCCCATGCTGTAAACTCACAACATTTGGTTTCAAAGAAAAAATTTGTAGCTAGAGATAAGGTGAATATGTTTGATTCTGAATGCTTGTTTTATACATGGAACATCACCAAACCTGACTGTGAATTTATTAAGAAAATCTCAGAGGCTAAACAGACCTGCTAAAAAGGCCAGCACTGGAGTGGAGTGGGGGCATAATAAACTCACAGTCAGGTTTGGTGATGTTCTTCTTCTTCTTTTGAAGCTCTGGTAACAAAGAAATATTTAGACTGAACATCAGCTTAAAGAGGACTATAAGAAGTGAATGAAACTCCCATCTTCCACCTGCATCCTGGCCATGACTTTAAAGCAGTTCAGTTTTCTCCCATTCAAACCAGGGTACTATATAACTGATGAAAGAAATAATAACTTCAATATGGAAGAGGTTCTCCTGCCTACTAAAGTCTATCAATATAAAAATATCAAGGGCTCATTTGTAACAGAAAATGGACTTTATTAAGCTAAACAAACTGCTAAAATGTTTGCAAAGCTAGTGGCAGGGCCTCCATTTGTGGTTTGTAAATACTCATAGCATCTGTGTTACTTCCTCAAAAGTACTGGGTTCTTTATGCTCACTGATTTTGTTACAGTGCAACCATATGCCACCTAATCAATACTAGATATAAACCCTGTAACCTTTGGGGTGTGTGTGTGTGTGTATAGAGAGAGAGGGGGGCTGTCTATTTTTAAGATTAAGAAAAACACCATAGCTATTGCAAACATAATGTAAATAGATTTAGATGAACCTGCACTTGAAACCAAAACCCCCTAGGAATACCACATGTCAATTATGAAGAAGTACTTGGGGTTTTTTTTCTCCCAAGTTCTCGAAAATGACACAGTACCTTCACAAAGCTATATGTCAACAGCCAAAAGCAAACTTGATCAGTGGGTAACAGCCCAAGAGACAAGATGATCTTGGCATCTTTTTTCATCTGCATCTTCTGGCCTGATGTGACAGGTGAGTAATCCACTTGCTCAACAGTGAATTGCCTGCATTATATTTTAGCTTTATTGACAAAGCCACCACAAAGATAACACCAAAATTTTGATTCTAGTTGTGGGGCAATTCTATGGCAACATTTTATATCAAAACAGCATTTTCCTTCCTTGATGCAATTATGTAAAATGCAGTGTACTGAAAAATTCAGGCAGTAGACAGGATGATATTGGTAGTAGTATAGCAATATTCAGTTCTCACAGAACTGGATTTACCCAGTGATAAAATGATGTGCCACTGCTGAAAAGCAGTATGAAGACAACTGAAACAATTGCTGTGAATGAGAAAGTGGGGCTTAATTTGTATCATAGCTCACAAGAATATATCCCTGGACTTAGGAATTGTGGAAGAAATTAGCTCAGTTTACATTTTCATGTAAAATTGCTAAATTCTGCACTTTTGAACTGATAGATCACGAGAAAGTATAAAACAAAAATGTATACATTATGGTAAATAATATTACATTATTATTATTATTATTATTATTATTATTATTATTATTATTACATTGCAGTGCATTACACTGTGGGAATATTGCATTACATTACAGTGCATTACAGTGTAGGAATATTGCTAATGTGTACATAGAATACAAAATGGTAAAATGTGTATAGTAGACAAAATTGCATACCAAAATGAGCGTAACTAGGAGAACATCACATTGAAATGCAAAAACATGTGGTCTTTTTATTTCTTTTATTAATCAAATTATGAATCAACCACAAGAATGGAAAACTGTTCAAATCTTGTAAGGAACAGATGTTAAGATGGGAAAACTGAGAAACAGTGAGAAGCTTAAAATAACAGATATTTTCAATGCAAGAATCATACCTGGGATATATCAAGTAAGTATTCTAAGCAGGACTAAGGTGGTCTTTCTCTCATCTAGCTTCCTAAGGAGCCCTGGTAGCACAGTAGTTAAATGCCAGTACTGCACACAGTCACAAGGTTGTGAGTTCAATACCAGCCAGGGGCTCCAGGGTCAACTCAGCCTTGCATCCTTCCAAGGTCGCTAAAATGAGTACCCAGCTGGTTGGGGGCAATTAGGTTACATGTTGTAAACTGCTTAGGGAGTGTTTAAGTGCACTGATAAGCAGTATAAAAATGTGCTTGCTATTGCTAAGAATCCCCATAATTAGTGATAGAGAGGTGAATGTTTCTAACTCAACTGCTATTTCAAGGCAGACTTGAACCAGATTATATCTCTCTTTCTTTCATCTAGAGAAACAGTAGTTCCCAAACTTTGGACCTCCAGAGGTTTTGTACTTCCGCTCTTGGAATTCCTGACTACTAGCCAAGCTGGCTACAGCTAGGGCTTCTGGGAGTTGAAGTCCAAAATACGTGGAGGACCAAAGTTTGGGAACCACTGATGTAGAAAATAGTTATGTGAGTAGCTGCAGACTACTATTACAGCTGATGAAATAATGGCTGAAATTGTGTTGGATGTTCCTAATAGAACAGAATCATTGAATCAACTGTTGAATTGCAAGTCAATACATAGGCAAATCCAGTTGATTCAAAGGCTCTAGTCTAGTCAGAACTAACAACAGAATTTCTTTCTTTTATAATAAAGAGTTTATTGGCATGCACACACACACAGACACACATAGGGGACAAACAGACCAGCACAAAATGCCGGCATTAGAATGGAATGGGGGCATGGCTACTGCATGCTGCAACGGGGCCTGCCCATCACAGGGCCTGCAGGCATCATCGCGCTATTTCTTTGGTGCAGCATTTAGATGCATTTTGCCAAAGAAAAGCCGCCACCATAGTGGCAAGGGTGGCTTTTTGCCACTCTAAAAAGCATGCCGCATGTGGGTGCTGTGGGTCCAATCCAGTGCATCAAGTCCCTTCTTCAGGAACAGCTGTTTTGCTACATAGATGCCAAGAATTCAGCAGCTTGAGTTTCTTTTACAGGTGCAACACAGGTGATTCACAAGTCTGTACAAACAGCCACAGCTGGAGACAATGTGACCTTGAACTGTCAGTTGACTGGAAAACATGACATTGTTCAGATCACCTGGCAGAAGGAGCATGGAAAAAATAAGACCAACATAGCTACATTCAGTGAAAGTCATGGCTCTAGGGTGCTGGGAAAATATCAAAGTAATGTGCAACTTTTCCAGAGTGGGATGGCCATTTCTGCTATCACCTTCCACACTGTTGCCTTGAAAGATGAAGGCTGTTATGACTGCATATTCAACACATTTCCCTTGGGATCCATCTCAGGCAAGACGTGCCTCAGGGTTTATGGTAAGTTATATGCTCTTAGGGGAAGCCAGTAATCTTCAAGCAGTTCTAGCCATTCCAAGTCATCTGTGGAAAAATGAATGTCTTTGCTGAAAACAGGACATTATCAAAACAATTACTGGAGTGTGATGGAACAATGACTATACATTATGGTCAATGGATTTTCAGCATTCTCTCTTGTGTGTATGGTGAAAAGAAAGTGCCATTCATGTAGGCTTTAATATATGTTTTGAGTCCCATGACATTAAATTATTTTATAATTAATAATAATAATAATAAAATTTATTTGTATCCCGCCCCTCTGAGAACAATCAGGGCAGCTAACAAGTTAAAAATATACAACATATCAAATCCCTGGTACCTTCCCTTAAAAAGGTATCAAATCTAACAAAGAATTAAAACCATACAGGTTAAAACTGACCGAAGGGTCAAACAACAAAACAATACAATAGAATAATTCTCACCCATATGCACACTCAACCCCTGCCCCCTTTCTCTTAAGATTTGTAACCACTTCCAACTGACCTCAACTTTACTCTGAACTTCCAAAGATTGCTGTTGAACTATCTCAAGATTTTCTGTTTGGATAGACTACCTGAGAGCGTCTCAGTGGGAAAAAAATGTGTTTATAAAATGTATTTCTCTTTTATTCTCAGAAATGTCTCTGATAGCTAGCTGTCCATATGCTTCTAATTAAAACCATGTTTCTTTAGGTGTGGTTGTAATAAATAGAGAGTATCAAGTGGAATAATGAAAGAACTCTACAAGGCAGAGGACAGAAGCTTTTGTTTGTTTGTTTCACACACACACACACACACACACACACACACACACACACACACACCACCTTTGCTGTTTGTGAGATAATATAAGGCTTCCTTCCACCCTTCCTGCTGCTGTTTCCATGATTACAGAACAGGAATCTCATGGAAACTGCTGCTTCCAAAAGAAGAAATGGTATGGGGGTGTAGGGAGATACTAAGGATACTTAATATCACTGCCCATCTTTTTTAACTGCACAGAAATCACCTGTCATGGGAAGTACAGTGCTTGAAAAATTCATTTTAATTATTTTTAGTTACAAAAAAAAATATGGTTACAAGTCTCCCCACCAGCATTTAATTTTCATTACACTTGCAATATTAAAAAGTAAAAGAAAATTTATTTCAATTACTTTTGAAAATTTTTAGGAGTTCCATCGTATCGAGAGCAGGGGAGGGAGGGAAGGAGGGAGGATGGGGTGGGGAGATGCAGACAAAAAGAATTCTAATAAAGAGTCATTGGTCTGAAACCTTTTATTAGTTTCTGCTAGACCCATTGAATCCATGGAATTTATCTCTGTGTTGTCTCATAGCATTTGGATCACCTGATTTCTGGCAGCCAAATAAAGTACTGTAGTACAATTCTAGACTGTAATAACAAGAAGGTGCAGATCAAGGGAAGTAACAGTACCAGTCTATTCAGCTTTGGTCCAATCTCACCTGGAATACAGTTTCCAATGCTAGACACCACAGTTCAGGAAGGATATAGATGAGCTAGAATGTGTCCAAAAGATGGTGACCTAGATGGTCAAAGGACTGGAATCCAAGCCCTATGAAGATCAATATTACCTGATTTCTGGCAGCCAAATAAAGTACTGGAAATTATTAGCTTGGAGAAGAGAAGATGCAAAGACAATATGATTTTGTTGTTGTGTACCTTCAAGTCTTTTTTGGTTTATGGGAACCCCAAGGTGAACCTATCACAGGGTTTTCTTGGCAAGATGTATTCATAGTCGGTTTGCATTTTGCCTTTCTCTGAGGCTGAGAGAATGTAATTTGCCCAAGGTCACACAGTGGGTTTCCACGGCCAAGTGGAGATTCAAACTCTGGTTTCCCAGAGTCCTAGACTAACCTGCAGATCACTACATTACATTGGCTAGCTGGCTTTGAATATCCGAAGACATATCATGTGGAAGATGGAGAAAGCTTTTTTCTCCTGCTCCAGAGACTATGGGCCCAAACAGGCAGGCCAAAATAAAGCTGCTTCGGGTCTTAATTGACCAGAAGCTGTGCCAAATCTGTACAGTAGTAAACACAGGTATACTGTAGTACTTTCACCAGGGAAAATTAGGTTTAAATACAGTGGGCCCTTGCTATCCACTGGGGTTTGGTTCTAGGAACCCCTGTGGAAGCCAAAATCTGTGGATGCTCAAGTCCCATTAAATACAATGGATAATAAAATCGTGCCCTTTATATAAAATGGCAAAATCAAGGTATGCTTTTTGGAATTTATATAATTTTGAAATATTTCCGAACTGTGGGTGCTTGAATCCATAGAGAAAAAAAATCTGTGGATAAGGAAGGAACTTGATCACCCATAACTGAACCAGTGATCAAAGAGCTACCATATTTCCTGTCTACCTACCAGCAACATACAGGTGTGAAGACTGAATGGGATAAACTGATGTACCTTGCCACGAGTTGGGAACAATGAATATATTGATGGTTTGAGTAGTCTTCCTTTATTCATTGGGTTGACAAAGGGGTGATTTTGGTCCATGATGGGGTTTACCAGGACCCAGAATAAATTGTAACCATACTAAGTGAGACCCAAAGGTCATTTGAGATAGACACTTGTGCCAAACATATATCCATTCATTTGCAGTTCTCTGTAGCTATGAATTCAACTTGTATTCTTTTCAGATTATATTGTGTCCAGAATGAGACATCAGACACCACAGTGCAGCCTGAAAAAGTTAGGTGCCATATATGGTCTAGCTAGTAAGCAGCAGGAAGCAATAATATTTTGCTTAGTCCCAGGGACAAAACTCTAAATGTTACTCTATTCTTTTTGTTTTTCCAAAGCTCTGACAGAGCCCAAAGTGACTGTGAAGCATATTATTGATCCAGAAAAAGCTGGAAAGGGAGTGCTTGAAATCAGCTGCTCAGCAACAGGGAAGCCAGAGCCAGTGATCACCTGGAAGTTCCCTAGACATCTTCTTATCCAGCCAAAGCAATATGCCATTCAGCAGCTGAATGAGACAGTGACTGTGGTCAGCAATTTCACTCATATATTCTCCCAAATCGTCTGGGAGAATCCAATAATCTGTGTTATTCATCATCTATCTTTAAATCACACACAAGAGTTGACTGTACCTGTGACTGTGATAGAAGAAAGTAAGTTTGAACCTGGTTGCTTTGATATCTGTGGTTTGTCTAATCTCTATCCCTTTTGTTTCACAGCCACATTTCCTGTATATGCTTGCTATTTTCTTGTGGTAAATTGTGGCCAGTATTGGAGGGAAGGGATGAACCAAAATATTGCCAGCCCCAGCTTTGATCAAATCCGTTGCCTTACAGTATTGCTTTTTTTCTCCAGTACTTTTTCTGCATGTCATAAGAAAGATCTGCCATCCCCAGGAAATGAAACAAAACATAGGCGGGTCACAGACCGCCATTAGGGACGTCCTGAGGATGTCCCAGTTTGAAAAAGGGGCGTCTCTTCCAGACGCCCCTAACCCTATCATGGACAGAGTCCGTTACAAATGGCGGCGGCCGTTCCACATGGCCACCGCCATCTTGACGTAGCGGACGCTGTGTGTCCGCACGTCGCACCCCAGAAGTGACGCCGCGAGTGCGCGACTAGCGTCTCGCGGTGTCTCTTCCGGGGCCCAGGAAGGAGCGTGATTTCCGTGCTCCTTCCTCGGAGCGTCCGGGAGCCGTGCGGTTTGGCCACTGCGGCTCCCGGACGCTGAAAGCGGAGGCGGAGCCAGACAGCCGCAATCCGGCGGTCTGTAACGTGCCATAGCGTAATGGGTCCTTTCCTCATCCTGGCCTGCAGTTCCAAACCTCTCACTAATTTTGCCCCGTTCTCCTTCATAATTCCTCCCTGGATTGGGTACTAGGGCCTCAAGAGTATGTCTACATGGACCAGTGGATGTTTTATTCAGTGGGTAGTAAGTGTGTGGTAAACATGACCATACTCTGTGTCAAAATTTAACACATGGCTTTTAAGAAAGGTGTCACAGGTTACATTGCATCTTTGGAGTAGTTCGGAGTAGGCTACTGAGTGGAGACCACGAGCCAACTTCCCCCCTATAGGATGTGCCTGCCAAAAGTGCTCCCAAATATCTCTGTCTTCATCAGAGTCATTCCCAAACTGATGACCTGAAGTGCTATTGCATCACTTCCTGTCACCATTTTGAGAAGAACCTTGATAATCATTGAGTCATTAGGATTTTCTGGGTTGATTTATGTATGGAACAGAGTATTTTTGGATATTAGGGGGCTTTCCATGTGGTTTTGGGGTAAAAACACATGATAAACTTGAGGGAAACTGTTGGAGAGCTTTAGAGGATGAATAGGTGGTAAGCAGGGGTCACATGCAGCACATGAGTGCCCAATCATGCACTAGTTGAATGAAATAACTGGCTAGAAACTCATTGGTACACTATGTTGATGTTACTGAGCCAGTATAAGTGTTGGTGGTAGTGGGAACCAAAAAGGGCCCACAGGCACAGCAGTTGTAAGGAACGTGAAGCACTGGAGAAATAGATTGATTAGAAGAAGTGTATTTGGTTTGACTTTCTTCACCATCATGGCAGAATCCTGAATAAAACTAGTATATTCCAGCCACTCTTTCCATGTTAATTAGGAGAAATCACAAATCATTAGCTGATATATAATAAATGATATAAAATAAAAGCAAATAATCTTTATGACCATTGCCATCTAGACATTGTTTGTGACTGTGTTATTCATATAATTAGGCAGAGGTAGACAATGTTAGGTTTATGACAGATGGTCTCTGCTAGTGAGTAGTAGTCTATTCCCATGCACTACAGCACAAGTCCTTTCTGGGCAAGAATTCTACATCCCTCATCAAATAAGGAATCCCAGAATTCTGTGGGATTCAGAACCAGTGACAGTACCAATCCATAGATTTTAACTGTTCCAGATATCCTGTTAGATGCTTCTAAAGCCATTTTAAAAACATTCTCTGTACACTTTTTTTCAACACCTTCACCAAACTGCTTTTGCAGCCATTCTGATTTGTTCATCATTTCTTGTTCCAGCGCCAAACAAAAATCCAGGAACTGACATCACACTTCCTATATGCATTTTGGTTACCCTGATTCTCATATCCCTGTTAATTTACTACTTGTGGTGGAGGCTACTTCCAGCAGAGAAAAAGCAAGGCCTGCAATTATGTTGTGTAAGTCTTCCAAGAAACAAACTATGTTGGTTTAAATTGGTGAATTAAAATTGCAAACCATCGCAATGAAGATCAAGAAATGGGTGTCTGTAGCACAGGATTTCTCTGGTACCACATAAGCCCCTCCAGGCTGTGAATAATGGGGAAATGGGAAATTCTCAACTTTTTGTCTTTTCTTTGGATACTAGGGGGCTGTACAGACTGGCCAAAAGGGCTGGCATCAGGGTGTAGTGGGGATGTGGTTACTGCATGCTACAACTCCACCCCCAAAGTGGCCTCATGCCACCCACCTGCCCAGATAGTGGGCAGCATCATGACATTTTTTTGGCACAGCATTTAAACATGCTGCGCCAAAGAAACAGGGGAGAGCCATGTGGTGGCAGCAAGGGTGCCCTTTTTCTCAGCCAAAAAGAAGTGGGATTTTGCCTCTTTTTTTGTTCTGGAAAAATACTGGGTTGGGGCTGTGGCATGAAGTTGCTGCTGCCCCAATCTGGTGCCCAATGAGGCAGTGGCAGGCCACTACTTCGGGGCAGTCTGTTTCACTCCTTTATCATTCTTCTTTTACATGTTTACTTCCACAGTTACAATGAGAGAGAAAATACCTACATCATATTGTTTTTCTTCCTTTTTGGGCTATTTTTGTATTTATTTATTTAATATCCCACCTTTCCCCCAACATTGAACACAAAGCTGCTTACATCATAGGCTAAAAACAAAGCGCAGCTTAAAAAGATGATAAAAAGCTTGTCAGAAAAATAGGAAGGATGTTTACTTATTTCAAGCATTCATACCCCACCCTTTCACCAAAACAGTTTTTCAGAGAAGTTAATTTGACATTCCCTGTCCTCAGGCTTACAGGTTAAATAAGGCATAACAAACAAGGAAAAGGGGATAGCATATTTTCCATTTGTCCCATTTTGCCAGGGATGACCTCATGTAATCCTCTACTATCCCACTTTCTCAGCTGTTTCTAAAATGTCCTGCTGTACCTCTCCTCCTCCCATTTGCCCTTTTTGTCTTCAGCTTAGTCCCATTTCTGCAAACTGAGTTTAAAATACAAAGGTAGTTTGCACTCAGTTGACTCAGTAAGAGGAGGAGTACAGGAAGGGCAGAGTCTTGCCCTTCCCAGTAGACTAAGATAAAAACACACTGGTACTAAAAATAGTTTTGTGTGTTCCTCCTCACTAATCATCTTTGTCCTCTTGTTGCCTGGCCATGTTCTTTTGACCACACTGTGATGTGGCTTGGCCACATGTATCCTGTTTTAATTTGTGAAATATTGGAGGGTATAGAGTAGGGAGGGCAATTAGGCAGGGGAATTAAACAGAACAGCTGTTTAATCCCAGTATAAGGGAGATGGACCTCACCATTCTCCTCTGTGGCAAGACAAGGGACAGTTGGGCTCTAGAACATTGACTAAGGCCCAGGAATGATGGAAGTGAGTCATGCTGTATATTTTCTCCTTCTGTGGCCACAGCAGTGCTAGTTGGATGCTCAAGGGAGAGGGTCTCAGCAGTATCTTGGGCTAGATCTGCTTGGTTTCCCCCCTTCTCTGTAGCAAGAACAGTGGCAATTGGAACCTGGGAGGAAGAACTCTTAGCAACAGGTGGGGACCAGGTTTCTGACTCCTTACTCCTTACAGATATAGCCTTTTCACCCTCTCCCATAACTGACACAGTGATTATGGAGGAGAGATGACAAGAAAGCTTGCATTCCTTCATTGAAAATATTTCTCCAATGGTGGGTTTGCCTCTTCTCCCATGACATCTCTTTGGATTGACAGAAAAGAAAACCCATTGCATCCTATGGAATTTTAGCTACATTTGCTGAGGATTTAAGATTGTTCCCTAAATATTGTTTTGAAATTATCTTCAAGAGTTAACATTTTAGGTTTTCAGCAAGCAACTCCTGAAATATTGAATTTTCAAAGTGAGATTTGCAAATGATTAAACTTAAGAAGTTGAATTTGAATATTGAAAGTTTGCTGAATTCTGAATTGTTTTCAGAATGTTTTCTTAAATTTAGCTTATAGATTTAGGGCCATTAATGAATATCTTCCTATATGATGGAAGGGAATCTAAGTAGTTTCAACCTCTTCTGTGACCTAAATCAGGCAGAGAAAATTGTCAGGTCTGTCCTCGGAATACTCCAAGAGTTACACAGACTGCCAAAAATTCCTTCCAAAGAGGAAGAGGTGAATCAAAACTGGAAGTTGCTGGAAGTCTACTTCAAGTTTTGAAAACAAGTAGTTTTGTGTGTTGGACAGTGGACCATGTAATTTATGTAAATAAAGGTGAACTGCTACTCCTGGGGACTCCCAGAAGAGACAGTTCATCCCCTTTTGACCCTCCCCAAAGCAGTTGATGTTAGAAGTAGCCAATAACCTTTAAATCTCTCCCTTTACCTCTTTACATCTTTCTCACTGTATGTGTGTGAGAGAGGGAGGGGTTAAGACCCACAAACCCTGTTTGTGGGTCTTAACCACCAACTTTCTTTGCTTGAATAAATTTTTTTTTTAATTTTTATTTTCGTTTTCAAACAAACACAAAAACATTCATACAACATTATACACATTATACATTGAAGCGTGTAACCTTATATACAAACAACATATTTCACATTGACAAAACAAATAGTTCCTTGACATGACTAAAATAACATTTAACATAAAGGTGCTTCCTATTACTCAGTTAACTTCATCTTTCGATATTAAATTCTTATGTTATGTCTTATTTCCATTTTTCCTTTAAGACATTGATCTCCAAACAAAAAGTGAGTATGAGACTTCCCAAGGAGTAATTCTAAGAAGAGTGTACCTTTACGCTTTCTCGTCTCTTTTTGGGGCGTCTCACTATAGTTTAGTTATAATTTTATTTAAATAGACTGTTGCTATGCAAACTCCTCTCTATCTTATACAATATATAAATTTTAAATGACTTTCCATATGTCCCCGCTCCGGTATAGACAGATTGCTCCTTTGTATTTACAATAGAGCTTCTACTTTTAACAAAGTATATTTGTTTCCATAATTCATATATTAAATAAAAACAGTAAAAAGAAAGAGAGGGGAAAAAATCCCTTCTATTACACTAATTAACTTCCAAGGAAGAATATATTCTGCTCCCAGAGCAACTTAGATATGGAAACGCTTATTTAGTGCCATCTCCCAGTGGTGCATGATTTTTAATCAGACTAGCAAAATATTTTGCCATCTTCTCTTAATATAATCCTTAAATGGTAACCATTGTTCTATTGCTTGTTCTTCACTTTTCCCTTTGGTCCAAGAGGTCATTCTATCCAACTCCGCCATTTCGAAAGTTTTCATTAACCATTTCTCTATTGAAGGGGCGGAGTTCTGTTTCCAGAAGCTAGCAAAGACAATTCTTGCACATGTGAATAGGTAGAATAGTAATCTTCGGTATCTCACAGGTGCAGTGTCTTCAAACATCCCTAATAAGCACACTTCCGGGGAGAAAGGTATTGAAATTTTTAACTCTTTCACAATTATTTCATATACACATATCCAATATTTTTTTGCAATCTCACAGGTCCACCACATGTGGTAGTAAGTTCCTGTGGTTTTTTGACATTTCCAACATATAGGACTAACTTTCTTATAGATCAGAGAAATTTTATGAGGGGAAAGATGCCATCTGTAAACCATTTTGAATACATTTTCTTTCAGGTCCTGATTAGCAGTATATTTTAGCCCCCTGTTCCAGATGTATTCCCAGTTTTTATACAAAATGTTATGGCCTACATTTTGAGCCCATTTGATCATACTATGTTTGATAGGCTCTTCTTCAGTATTCCATGAAAGGATCAGCTCATAAAATTTCGTAATTGCCTTCCTATTCACTTTACTCAATAGTTCTTCCCAGGCTGTTTTTTCTTTTGCTATTCCCACATCTGCCATGTCAAGCTTCCATCTCTCTTTAAGTTGTCTAAATAGGTACCAATGGCAGTTACTCCCTGATTGGTTCAGTTCTTCTTGAGTGTTAAACACCAAGACTCCTTGCTGGTCTTTTATTAAATCTGAGTATCTAAGCCATTTTTTTTTGGGGAATGGCCTCTCTATTAAAGAAGGCTTCATGTGGGGAACAACATTGTAGAATCTGGTTACTGAGTCTGCTTTTCCATCTTTCCCAAACTTTTAGTAGAGCTTTTCTCAACACATGATGTTTACATGCTCTATGCACCTTATCTTTAGAGTAAAATAAGTAAGCATGGAACCCAAATCTGAGATTCTCTCCCTCTAAGTTAAGTAGGTGTACATCTTCTAGAGTTATCCACTCAGTAAGCCACCATAAAGCCGCAGCAAAATAATAAGATTTTAAGTCAGGCACCCCCAAACCTCCTCTAGACTTTTTATCGCACATTGTTTTTTTTACTAATTCTGGCTTTCTTCTTGTTCCAGACAAATCCCATAATATCGCTCTGCCATTTATCAAGTGGTTTGAAAGAATGCAAGATGGGAATCGTCTGGAACAGGAAAAGAATTTTTGGCAGAACACACATTTGAATAACAGATATTCTTCCAAACCATGAAAGTTGAATATTTGCCCATTTCTCTAAATCTTTCTTAATATCCCCCCACATTTTAACATAATTATTCTTGTATAGGTCGATGTTTTTGTTTGTTAACACAATCCCCAAATATTTGACACTCTCTACCACCTTAAATCCTGATATATGTTCTAGATTTTCTATGTCTTTTCCCTTCAGGTTTTTAGTAATCATGTTGGTCTTATCTTTGTTAATCTTTAATCCAGAATTCTTTTCAAAATCAGCTAGGATATATAACAAAGGCTTTATGCTATCGCAAGGATTTTCCAAAATATAGACTACATCGTCTGCAAAGCATCTCATCTTGTACTCTTCTTTTTTGATCTTTATACCTTTGATCTGCGCTTCTCCTCTTACAAGCTGATTTAGAGTCTCAAGTACAAAGATAAACAAAAGCGGGGATAGCGGGCATCCTTGCCGCGTTCCTTTATTTATTACAAACTCATCAGACTTGGTGTTGTTTATTAGCAGCCTAGCCCTCTGATTGTTGTAAATTTCTCGAATCCATTCCTGAATTCGGAAACCAGCCTTGACATATTCCAACATTTTAAAAATTGTTTTCCACTTTACGTTGTCAAAGGCCTTCTCGAAATCTATGAAGACAAGTGCCAACTCCTTCTCATTATGTTGTTCAAAATATTCAAGAGTGTCAATGATGATTCTTGTATTGTCCTTAATATGCCTTGTTGGTAAAAAGCCCGCTTGTTCTTTTCCTATCCAGTCTGATAGGACTTTTTTGAATCTATCAGCCAATATTGTGGTGAAGATCTTGTAATCGGAATTAAGGAGGGATATAGGTCTATAATTTTTGATGTTCCTGGGATCCTTGTTTTCTTTTAAGATAAGTGTGATATTAGCATGTTGCCATGTTTCAGGAAGTTTATGCCTGCCCAGTGCGTTCATAGTCGACTTCAGGGGGAGGATTATTTGATCTTCAAAAGTTTGATAAAATTCTATTGGGAAGCCATCTGGTCCTGGGGATTTCCCCTTTTTGCCTTTTCTAATCGCTTCAGTGACTTCTGCCGTGGTTATAGGAGCGTTGAGTATCTCTTTTTGTTTAGCGTTAAAGCTTTGTAAGTTAGTTTTTTTAAGGAATTTCTCTAGATCCTCGTCTTGATCAGGATTTTCTTTATAAAGAGATGAGTAAAAGTTTAGAAACTCTTTTTTGATTCCTTTTAGATCCGTTATTATTTTTGAATCTTTAGTTTCGATTTCCGATATTATATTTCTTTCTCTTTGTTTTTTCAATCTGTAAGCTAGCCATCGACCTGGTTTATTAGCGTGTTCAAAATGCGCCTGTTTCATATATCTTATTTTGTTCTGTATTTCTTCGTTCTCTAGTATCTCAATTTGTTTTTTTAATTGTATTGATTTCTTTTCTAATGACTTTACTCTTGAGATTACTTTGCTGTTCCTTCTCTTTTTGGTGCAATGTATTACATAAATTAGTTAGCTTTTCTTTCTTTTTCCTTTTATATATGGAGTTCTGTTGTATAAAGAAGCCTCTTATGAAAGCTTTAGAGGTGTCCCAAACCGTAGTTACTGATATATCTTCTTTTAAGTTTTCTTCAAAGAAATATTTCAAAGCTTGTCTTCCTCTTTCCACTATTTCTTCCTTCTGTAGCAGGTTTAAGTTCAATTTCCAGGAGAAGTCCGCTTTCCCTATTCTTAATACTGCCAATATAGGACTATGATCGGATATGGTCCTTGGTTTAATGTCCATTTTGTGGACATCTTTACATATAGCTTTTGTAGCGAACATCATGTCTATTCTAGAAAAAGACCTATGGCGGTCAGAATAAAAAGAAAAGTCTCTAGAGTTGTGGTATTTATATCTCCAGATATCCAGAAGTGCTTGTTCTTCAATGAGTTTATCAAAGGATTTTGGTAACTTGCCTTGAGTCTTTTTTATCTTTTTATCAGATTTCCTATCCAGCTCTGGATTCACAACTCCATTCCAGTCTTCCAATATCATGATTTTTCCATAGTTAGTTTTACAGAGTTCTTCATTTAACATATTGAAAAAACTGTTCTTTATGATCCAGAGGTGCGTATATCCCAACCAGCAAACAAGGTCCACTAGGAAATATTACCTCAACCCCTAAATACCTCCCATCATCATCTTTGAATATCATTTTTGCCTTGTATTTATTATTAACATACATCACTATACCGTTTTTCCTTTTAACATTAACTGAAATGAATTCATTACCTAATTTACTATTTTTCAAGAGTCGCACATCTTTTCCCTTAATATGTGTTTCTTGGAGACAAGCCACATCTGTTTTTTGTTTTAGTAAAAAATGGTTCACTCTTCCCCGTTTTTGGGGGGAGTTCAGGCCCCTTACGTTCCAAGTTAATATTTTCAGACTATGCATTATTGATAGTTCCGTTCTTAATTGCTTTCTTACCTTAGGTTTAAATTCCTTCTGGATCTTTTTCATTGACTTCTTCCTTATTTTCCTCTTCATTGCAAGGCTCCGAGTCTGGTGTTTCTCCCGTTTTCGCCTTCTGTTTTTCCCTTTCCTCGTTGTCAGTTCTTTTCTCCAATTCCTTCTTATATTTTCTCAAAAAATCTTTCATTTTCAGTGTAGAATTGATCCTAAACGTCTCTAATTTATATCTAAATATCACCCCCTCTAGCCTATCCCATCTGTAGGGAATGTCGTTATTTCTCAGTAGCTCCGCCAATGGTTTATACTCATTCCGTTTTCTCAAGATTCTCAAAGGGACATCTTTCAAAATAACAAGCTCTTCCCCATCCATTTCAAGACTTTGTTCATAGTTTAGTTGAATAATCTGGTCTCTCATTTTTTTCCTTGTAAAATATACAACAACGTCTCTCGGGAGCCTTTTTTGTTTTGCAATTTTAGAGTTAACGCGGAACATCTTACTGATTTCGATCTCAAAACTGTCTAATTCGATTCCTACATATTCTGCTAATGTCGGTGTCAGGTATTCATATAGATCCTCGTTGTCTTTCTCCTTTAAACCTCTAATTTTAATACAGTTTTCACGTTGTTTTAGATCTTGCAGTGCTCTCTCATCAAGATCTCTCTCATAATTCTTTTCGAAGTCACTGACTTTTTTGTTTATCTTTTCCGTCTTGTCTTCTAACTTATCCATATTTTTCCCCATCCGAGATATATCTTCCTCCACTTTTCCTATAGAGTCCTTAATGTCTTTTAATTCTGCTCTTATCTCCTGACGTATTTCTTGTTTTATTTCTTTTCTCATAGCATTCATGTCTCTCTTCATCGCCTTCATATCTTCCTTTATTTCGTAGTAAAGTGATTTTAGTTCCTCCAGTAAGGCTGTCTGTTCTGAGCTGCCAGATCCAAAAGAAGGTCTTCTCTGTTGGCTTGATTCTATCTTGGTTTTCCTAGTGTTCATTTTTGTCTTCTTAATCTTGTAGTCGATTCTAAGATGTCTATTATATTATTGTGTTGTCTTGATGTCACTTTACTGTGATCGTATGAATTCGTTCCACGCTGTTCTTTATAATCCCTGTAGGAGGAGAAAAGGGGGGAGAAGAGGAGGGGAAGAGAGAAAAACAGAAGACAAAACAAAACAAAAAAAAAGGGTCTAACTCTCATCTAAGCTAGGTCATCTGCGGGGAGCAATCTTTAGTACCTAGCCTCTTGCTGAAGTTTTCCAACTCTCTTTGCTATTCTTAAGTGTTTGCTAAGCTTTCCTCTGTGTCTAGGCTTCTAAAAATCTTTTATATTTCCTTCATATCTCCTAAATCTCCTGAATCTCAATTCTATTCTAGAGCCCTCTCTATTGCTTCCCTGCGCTATTGTTATCCCTCTTTTTAGTATAAGTCTACAGATTCAAGCTTCACTTCGTTCTTTCTCTTCCTATATCTTGGTGTTTCCCTTAGCCCTATACCTAATTCTTCTCCACAGGATTTTGCTTCTCCTCCAAAGCACTGCCTTAACTACCCCAAATTGACTCTCTCTTTTTCTCCTGGAATCTCTATTTTACTCTGTCTTATTCAGAGATGTTAGAGATCTTTCTCTTTCATTCTTCCCCTTGGGTCTTCTCTTTAACTTTATCTGTTTGTTTATATTTGCTTTCTTCTTTTTAATTTCTCTTTCTCCCTCCTGGAAGTTTAATTTAAGCTCTGGATCCTAGTGTTCTGTTTCCTACTCTTCTAACCGTCTCCTTTATGTTCACACTCTCCACTTTGAGGGACGCTTAATCACCAGATGTCAATTCGTGTTCTGCCCTTTATCTTGCAGTTGTTTACTTTCTTTCCTTTTCTCTTTCTTTCTCCTTTTACTCTCTCTCTTGAAGTTCAGCTTCTCACTTTAGTTCCTTTTTAGAGGAGCCGAAAGGACAGCATCTCTTATCACTGTCAGCTTCATGAAGAGAAAAACAAGAGAGGAAAAACAAATCCTCACTGCGCAGTTTTTAAAGGTCTGCACACACTGTTATTGTAGCTTAGCCTCTCTCTGTTTGGCTTCAGCTGAGCTTGGTTTAGCTTCACTTGAGTTAACAAGCAAGGGAAAAGAAAAAAGTAGTAAGTAGGTCAAGCAGCAGCCTTTGTTGCCAAATCCTTTCTTATTTACATAGTATCTTTTTAAAGTCTTTGAGAGGGCTTGTAATAAATTAATTTGTAGTTAGTCTGATTTTTGTTCATCCTCTATTATGTACTCTGCAGGTCTCTCCCTTTCTTTCTCCTTCATGTTTGAAGAGTATATGGAGCTTATTGCACCACTTTACAAAGTGACTTACCACTCGCGAATTGAATTCTAATTCGGGCTGCATCCTGGTCCTATCACATGGCTTTTGTCTCCAAATCAGCTATCTGAGTACATCCCATCTGCAACTGGGGTCCCTTAACATGCTTCGGTGGCCAATTTTTAAAGTCGGAAAGCTTCTGAGTGTGAAAAATGGCCACCGAAACACATTAAGGGACCTGGGTTGCAGCAGGGATGTCCATGGATGGCTGATTTGGAGACAAAAGCCATGTGATAAGGCAAGGATGCAGTCCAAATTAGAATTCGATTCAGGAGCGGTAAGTCACTTTGTAAAACAGTGCAATAAGCTCCTATGTTACAGAGCCTCTGCACGTGTTACGAAATCTTTAATGTTTGTAAGTAAAATTGCTTTATATATTTTTAGAAAGACAAGGCTGTATGTACACTGCAGAATTAATGCAGCCTGACACCATTTTAACTGTGATAATTCAGTGCTATGGAATGTTGGGATTTGTAGTTTTGTGAGATATTTGGCTTTAAACTGCATGAATTCTGCAGTGTGGCAGCAGCCACATCTGCTTTATTACTCTGGTAGACTTTGTGTATATGGTATATTGTGTTGGTGTGAAACTAGTTGCAGCTCACAGCCAGCTTGTGAACTCTAATTACTTTACTTGTGATACACTACTGTCTGTCACATTGCTCAGCAGTTTAGGGAAGGGCTATACAAACAGCCTTGAAAGGCTGCATGCAGCTCCATTGTCACACATCGTCCATTCCTTGCCATAATGAAGTAATGGATTATTTTGCCCTAAAAAATATAGTTTCTGAGGTAACCATCATATAACCTTTGTAATACTGCACTATTGTGCAAAAAAATCAGAGGAAAAAGTTAGGCTATACAGCATTGATGCATTTAGCCTGTAGAAGTCATCTTGCTTGATATGGATCTGAAGCGATATATAATGAAGAGGATCGAACATTTTTTGGCTATAATTGTTGTAGAAAACAATTTATATGCAACAGTCAGCTCTTTGCAATAGCCCCTTTCCTCTGTAATTTAAGTAGTAATTTCCTGTTACTCTTTTCTTTTTGCCAGGTTCTCCCTGTATGTCCTGTAACAGTAACAAATGGAAAATATGCTTACACTCTGCAAGAAGTTTCAGTGAAATCTCTTCCTGAAGGAAAACTTCCAGACAGATGAAAAAGCTTTGGCCAAAAACCATCTTTTAGTTGTTGTTTTTTTAAAAATGAGTTCTTCAACTATATATCTATATCTATATAGTTATATATAATTCTATATAATATATAATAACCTATATATAATTAGTACCTCCTGTATATAAACAATGAATTTAGCTGCTGCATTCTATGTATATTTGATTGATAATCAGTAACATATTTAAACTGTACAGTAATATTGAGTAAAGTTTATTTATTTGAAAATGTGTGTATCACTCATAGGAAAAAGAATAATGTCATTATTAAACAAAGTTTCTCTGAGCATCTAGACATTAAAAAAAACACTTTAAAATTTCCTCCTGGCAGGTGGACAAATAATGATTGGCTAGGAGAAGTTGTGATGCCATTTGATATACATGTTTGAAATATAAATATGATGTGGAAAGGGTGGTGTCAAAGAGAATAGATCCCTCAAAATCTTGCATTGGCCATTTTGCCAGATCTAGTGCATTCGGGATATGGTTCCCATTTAAAAACAATTATGGCCAATGATTATTATTCCATACCAAGACAATTAATTAATTTTCATTTCACTGTTCTTGCATTTTTGGTAGTTGCCCTAACAAAATTTCAAGATCATCTGCTGCCATCTAGTGTTTCTACTAATGTAATACACTTTACATCTACATGCAGACCTGCCCCCTGCTCAGCATATTATATGACTCAAAATATTTTGTTTGCTGTGTATACTTTCGTTTGTACATTCCTGTATATTCACATTTTAACATTTTATAAGGAAAAAACATTGTTCAAAATAGAATGGTTTTATTTAAACCAATTCAGTACTTAATATGTGTACATTTTACACATACTGACTCACACACAGCTACACTCACATAAGCCAATGCTCACAGATATGTACACACTCAGTCATGCTGTTTTATTCTTTCTTTCACTCACATACATACTCATTTATTGTCTCACACACAGTCACACAAAAACATTCATTCTCTTGTGTATATGTGACTATACAGAAGTGCATATAGAAAAATGTAAAAAAAGAAATTTATGCTCAGTTTTTTGTCAAATGCTTTTAAAGTTTCTATATAAAATTGTACAAACAATACAACTTCAGTACAGATGAAAACAGAAAAACAATTTATCCTTGGCTAATCTTGGAATGGAAGATTTCCAATGAGCTCTGATGCTAGCGTCAAATAAACTCAACTCTTTGCTTGAAAAATTGCAAGTTATATTCATCATGTCAGTTTGGTTGCTGTTGTTTGCTTATCTGGTCCTAAACAAGACTAATGCCTTTGAAACTCTATCAATAAAGGGATTTTTAAAAATATCAAAAACACATAAAAACTGTTACCATTTCCTTTTTGGAGAAACAACACTTCCACTTGAAAATTTAGTTCTAATATTAGAAATACTTAGATCAAATGCTTAATATTACTGGTCTATGACTGTGATAAAGAGTCTCATCTATTACCGCTTAATATTAACAATGGCAATTCACAAGTGCTTTTTCCAGTGGTGATGTTCAAAATAATTAACAACTTGTTCCCATCCCAGCCCCCTCCCCCATGTGTAACACATCTACTTCTATCTATAGCAGTATCTATTGATACTCTTCTAGGATGTCTCATGTTCCTAGGTACCAGCATGTCACTCAAGTTCTGTCCATGTTTAAAAGCAACCATGAGCACTTGTCTACATCTGAGAATATAAGTTCGCTAAACTACAAATCCCAGGATTCTATAGAATGTTGTCATGGCACTTGAGAAGAAGTATGTAGAACTGTAATTGTATAGCATGTCACCCAGTGCAGAGAGTTCCAGAAGTGGATAGTAGCTGTAGTGTCAGTGGGATGATGAATCCACTTATATAAAGTTGTATATATTGGGTCATCCATACTGGGCTCCCAGAAGCCTAAACCATCTTAATGAATGGACTGGGATTCTGTAAACTGAAGTTCAAAACATGTGGAAGACCAGAATTTGGGAATCACTGTCCCAGGATCTCAGCAATGCTAGACTGCCACCCACACTTTGCAAGGAAAAGGAACACATTTACAGAAGGGAGCCCCCCTAATGTATGCTGGTTCCCCTGAAACTCAGTGTAATCTGAGTGGGAGTTGATATTGGAAAAACTACTCTTTTCTACAGATGTGATCCCAAATTTATGCTTGATCAGAGAACAAATCTAATGGCAATAATGGTAGCTACTGGCACCCATGTCAGGGGACTCTACTCTGGCTTTTAGTCCAGAATTTAAAGGAGATATGCAAGGAGCTGAACTCTATCCTCAAGCAGGTTCAGCACCTAACATTCAAGCTAAAATCTGCTGATGGGGAGCCACCAGCTTCCACTGAGTGGAGTTGTTATTATTATTGGCGATGATGGTGATGATTTGTATCTAGCTTTCTTCCAAAAAGTGGCTCACAATGTAAAAGAACAATGCAATTTTAAAAATTTTTAAAAAAGTGGACATTGAGGTTGAATTAAACTATCTACTTCAGTAAAACAATTTGTTGTGCTCACACTATATTTTTCTTTCTTTCCATGTAATTATAAACACATGAATGATAATGACCAAACAGGACTCATGCAGCATTTGACCTATGATTTCTCAAATGACCAAGGAGCTGTTTGACAGTGGAACACACTCCCTCAGAGCGTAGTGGCGTCTCCTTCTTTGGAGTTTTTTTAAAACCAGAGACTGGATGGCCATCTGTCAGGGGTGCTTTGATTCTGTGTTCCTGCATGACAGAGGGTTTGACTTGATGGTCCTTGTAATCTCCTCCAGCTCTATGATTCTGTGATTCTAAGGATCATGATCCAGAGCAATGCTCAAATATCCAATTATTTAAAGCTTTAAAACTCTACTTGAGTATTTAGAATGTTTAGAAACTTCTGCAGACTTTTGTTGTTCTTAGAAACAATTCATCCACTTATGATTCCAGTTGCTAATGTAAAGCTGCCATGGTATTGTAGTTAAAAAGTGTGACATAGGAGATTATCAGACAGGAAATCTGTGCTGGGATAGATGCAGGTTGTAACCTTCTGGAATGGTTCTTATTGCATGGTCGGGGAGCCCAGGCAGTAGGCAGCCCATATCCAACCCAAGCTTCTCTAGCAGCTTTTAATTAATGGGATTTTTCCATTCTTGACAGGTTGCTGGAGAAGCCCAGGTTAGATATGGGCTGCCTACTGCCTGGGCTCCAGCTGTGCGATAAGATATGTTCCAGATGGTTACAACCCATATCTATACTGGTGCGGATTTCCTGTGCAATAATCTCCATAATGAATCACTCTGGGTCACATCACATCTTATCCATGAACAATCTGGGTAGCTCTATCTCCCCTATCCTGCTGAAAATATAGAATGATTAATACTGGGCTACTTTAACAGTCAGTTGCAATGATTGATGAGACACTATATGTTAATTGTCTGCACACTTAGCAAACACTAAATAAAATGTGTACCAAATTCTAAATAATGCAGAGGGTGTAATTTACCCAGAGGTGAGTCCCAGTGAGTTAATCTTAGGTTCAAAACACCCTGCAGAAATAATCCAGTTTGAGACCACTTTAACTGCCCTGGCTCAATGCTAGGGAATGCTGGAAACTGTAGTTTTGTGAGACATTTGGCCTTCTCTGTTAGAGAACTCTGGTGCCAGAACAAACTGCAATTCCCAGAATTCCCTAGAACTGAGCCAGGGCAGTTAAAACAGTCTCAAACTGGATTATTTCTGCAAGGTGTTTTGAATCTTAATTTCAGAATAAATGTGATTATGATAAGCACGTTGCTTTATGTACTTGTAAGAGTTTAAAATGCATTAAAAGAGAGCAAACAAAGGCTAGATGCCAGAAAGTCATATTATGGAATCCTATATTAACATTTTCATAGAATATACTCATTGTCCTAAATGCACTAGACCAGTGTTATCAGTACAATAAGAATTAATTCATGTGCAATACTTCTTTGTATACTGCTCTTTCTGCCATTTTCTCCCATAACCTTATCTGATTTCTAGAACTGGGTACCCATTTTTAAGATTTACAAATACCACTAAAGTAGTTTGTTCCCCCTTTGAATTGTTCATTCTTAGGCAGAATGGCAGAAACAATGATCTTTTTACAACTCACATTTCATACGTCCTCTTATATTGATTTCACACATCGATGTTTATAAAGAAGAGTGCTGGATAAATTTAGCAAGAATGCTTTTAATGCAGACTGGCATGTACACCTGGCATGTCCTGTTTTTCTCTCAACACTGACATAAATCATATTCATTTCATTTCAACATCTGATGAAATAAATATCAGTTTAATATAAAAATCTTTAAATAGTTTATCACCCCCCCCAATAATCCCCCAATTGGCCTTACAAATTCTTTGAAAAGAAAAGATATCCACATTCCTACTGAGCTTTAGTTCCTTATTCTTACGAAAGTTCAAAATAGAATTATATTCAATTCCTTATTGAGGCTGCTTTGAAGTTTGGTGAGAGTAAGGAACTAGGAATAGTTAAGTCCCTATACTGGGAGAAAGGTGGGATATAAATAAACAAAATAATAATAATTATAATAAATGACTTCTGTCTTGTTCTAATGGACAGTTGTTTGAGACAGGAATCCAGTTGCTATAGGGCAGATAGCAGGTCATGGACAAAATGTTGGAGGGCATGCCTTATCCCAAAATGGCAGGCAACCACACTTGGTCTATGAACAATCTGTGCCGTAGAGGGATAAAACAACATTTGATGGTCATTTCCAGCTCTGCGATGCTGTCTGCCTATATATTTAGCTGTACAGTCATATGTATACGATGGTATCTGATAAGCTGCTCCTGCTAGTGGAATTGCTTTCATCACTGGAACTGAGGGAAGTCTAGCCTTGTTACAGGCCTTATGGTTGGGGAGACAACTCTTCCTATTGCTGAGAGGAAATCAAGAATAAATTTGTTTGTTTTTGAGTTCACGTAATAGCTGCAGTGTTTGTTCTGCCTGTAAATTTATGCAGGGTATGGGAAAGCGTTTTTAGCATTGCAGTAACTTAAAAATTCAGCTGAACATGTAGGAATATAGTTTAGGCATCTGAAGAAAGGGGCAGGTAAAGTTACCAAAGAAATGAGACACAGCAAATATAAGAGTTCTAAATGTGAAGGATTTTCAGTGTCTCTCCCTCAGCAATTCTAAAAATTTAGGGACAGAAGAAAAAATTCATGAGGAAGGGAGAATTCTTATTTTGTCTCCCATTTATCTATGGAACTGTTCCTCCAGGCAATAATTTGTTACTCTTTTTTAAAAAAAGGGATTTAAGGGGGAAAGCATAACTAAGAATGAAATATGGTCTGCAAGTCACATTTTCCCCACCCCTGTTCTGAGCAGTGGAGGTTCAAGAATGTTGTACTGTAGCTCTAATATCCCTGATCTTCTGTTCTTCAGAAATAACTCAGCTCCATAGAAAGTACTGCTTACTCTGTTTATAATATCCTCTAGCGTTTGTTCAAAATTATACCAGTTTTAATAGCACAGAGCAACAGAAGGGCAACACTGGTATTTTATTTTATTGGATGTATTTATCCTTGTACACATGCAATCTTATTTGGTGCCCAAATGATAATATGCATTGTTTTGTTTTTATATAGGTACCCTTTCTTTTCTTAGCAGCCTTACATCCCTTTGGACAGAATGCAAGATTTAAATGTGACATTGGGAACACGACAAAAGAGGAGGGGATACATCAAATCACTGCTTCAGATTCCACAGGCTTTTTTAGTTACTGCTTCGTAATGTTTGTTTGGCCTTAATGGCATGTATATAAAATAATGCATCTGTTCTTATGTTCTGTTTTGCATAGTTTGATTTCTCTTTGTATATAAAATTGTAGGATTGATTTATACTTCACTTGCCTAAACTAAAATACTAAATCTGTACTATTCCTGTACCAGGAATCACAATTCAATGGGAGGAGCTCTACAAGACTGTAGGAAGGGCAGATGTTGACTGTTATTTCTCTGTCCAACCTATGGCTTCTTCTAAGCTTTTAGGTGGAAGCAGCAGCTGTACTCAGATGCACTCTTCCTTCCACACTATAGTAACATGCATCCCAAGGTAAGATGTATTTTGTTGTGTAATACAATATTGGGGCACAAGACTGGCCTTGGTTTGGTGGATATGGAGAAGGGAAAATCAGAATCTGCTTTGGTGGAATGAATAGGCAAATGTGCAATTCTTTCACATGAAGCTTTAGTTGTCCCCCCCCCCCCAATTAGTCTGTAATGGGAACATGAGACTTTTACAGTCTCCGTTGAATATCCCTTCTGCATTCAAATAGTTCAAGAGAGGGGAAAGATTTTTTTTAAAAATATTATATGTGAAAAACAATCCAAAGAAGCAATGTTTGAACTGGGGAAGACATTCTGTTAAGTACTCTCAGTGCAATTGAGTTTAAGTAAATGGGTGTAGGATTACAACTTCTGCGACAGTAAATGTCAGTGCCTGACACAAAGCAAGACAGTAGAAAGCTTTCCAAGGAATCTATAGATGGATGCATTTCAGATATGAGCTAAGGAATGGAGTGGGTAAAAAAACTGATAGGTTCTTTAATGACTGCTGAGATTTGATTCCTTCATTCTTAAATATTTGGGTTTGAATCTCATGCATTCAATTGTATTTGCAGGGTTGAATTAATGTTGCCACATTCTTGCCTAACAGAATTCTCCTTTTTAACAGCTGTGACAGATGGGTAAAACATGATTGTTTCCATCCTGAGAACAGTTTGTATATTTTGAATTTGGCCTGTGTTGATGTATGAAAATCTTGTTTCAATATGATTTTGATAAAAACTCTCCAAAATTTGCACATTCGTGTACACATCTGGGAGAGGAAAATGTAAGACTCAGAAAACTGGAATGTAGGAGAAAACAAAGGTGATAAAGCTGAGCTTTACAAGCAAATGGGCATAAGAAGTGAAAAAAATGGAGTTATATGCGGAAACAGCCATGAAGCCTAATCCCATGCATGTTAAGTGAGAAGGAAATAATATTGTTTTCAGTGTGGCCTCTTCTTAGATAAAATACGTAAAATGAAAGCCTTAGAATATTTTTGGACCATACCGGTAGCTCTTGTGTGAATGTATGCACGTTGGATTTTAAAATATAATATACCTTGTGGAAGATTTGAGGCACAATCTTGTTGTTAGTCCCAACTAGGGCCAAATCATTGAATGAATGGAATTTAAATATGTTTTGAGTCACCATTCAAGAAATGATTCAGTAGGACTACTTTAACTACTGAAACTAACAAATGGATTTGTGTCAATTAATATTGATGTATTTAAAGAAGAACTGAGAGTCAGTGTGTTACAGTGGTTTGAGAATTGGACTACAGTTCTGGAGACCAGGGTTCAAATCTCTGTTCAGCCATGGAAACCCATTGGGTGACATTGGGCAAATCACTCTCAGTCTCAGAGAGATGCAAAGGCAACCCCCCTCTGAATGGAATGATCTTGTTTCCAATAAGCATGGTTACAAATATGGTATGAATCTTACTGAATTCTATTAGTCTTAGGTAGTAAATGCTTACATATAAATCTTATTGGGATTAGTGATGAATACAACCACATTTAATTGGTCATGTCATTGAAATCAAGAAAACATGGTTCCTATGTTCATTTTATTCAAAGTTGGCAATGTAGACAATTGAGAAGAGTGAGAGGAGGCTTTGATTTGGAAACCAAAGGAAAGAGTATAGCTGGGTGCCAGAACAATATGCCTTGAATGCCCTTTAATCCCTGTGCAAGAACAGAGGTATTATACAAACACAAATCCCACTCAAAGAAATGGATTTAAAATTTATAGGGTTAAAGTATATGTCTTCTGTTTGAATTGAACAGGATAATATGCAAGCTCTGTATGTGGGGATTAACCTGTGGTGGCTCACTCATGCATTTACTACATGCAAGAAAGTTCAAGAACTTCATGTTCAAGGGTTTCAGCATCTAATATCTAAATAGAGCTAGATGTAGAGAAAATGTATACTATTTACCTTACTATTTATTTTTTAATTTATGGTATTTATACCCCGCCCTTCAGCCCTAAAGGCTATCGGAGCGGCTTACAATTATTATTTTTAATTAGACGGTTCCCTGCCCTCAGGCTTACAATCCAAAAGACATGACACAAAAGGAGAAAGGAATGGTGGTGGGAAAGGGGATGAGGTCCAGTGGTTATTCTCTCCCTCTGAGGCCTGGACCAAGGCAGATGGACTGGAGGAAGGGCTCTTCTTCTTCAGGCTAGCCCTGGTGGAGCTGGGCCTGCCTGTTCACTCCCTCACAGGCCGAAGGATGACAGTTATCATGGAAGGAGGGCTCTCTTTCTTGTCCATTCTTGGCCTCTTCAGAGTACCTCTAAAGTGGTATTTTTAAGTATCCTTCCAGGCAGAAACTAATCATATCCCATTTTATTTTTCTTTGCAAATTACTTTGTTCCCTCCTTGTTATTTTTTTCTCCAGATGCTTCCTTCTCTCATCCTGTTGCTAAAATCCCCTCCTTCGTCTCATGTTCCTTCAAGACCTTTTCTAAACAATGGACTCATTTCCCTTTCATAATAACTCTGTTTCTTAAACATTTGTAAGTGTTTAATCATTTTCAAGGATTAGTGTAGTGGCACTGTGCCATGAAGTAGGCAGTGCCCATTTTAGATCCTGGTTCTGCTATGAACTCATGGCTTATTCTTATTTTCTCTCAGCTTGATTTCCACTTGATTTCTTCAATAATAAAATAAACCATTCATTTATTTATTGAATTTATTTCCAAACTTAACAACATAACATAACATATTTAGGTGCTTGAACAGAGATGGTGTTCATGCTACAAGCTTCTTTCTTTCAGTCTCAAAGGGGCTACACAATCCCTTTGCACACAGTGTTAATAAAGTAATTGTTACTATCTCTATTTTCTGCATTCAATTTGTCTCTGGCTTCATGGTCTACAGTCCTGCTCCCAGCTATATCTACTGCATATACACCTAACATCTGGGATAACACATCATGCATCATATGAAGCGGGTAATCATTCACAAAAGTTCATGCTTTAATAAATGTACTTGTCTTCAAGGTGCAAAAGGTAATTTTTGACATTTGAATGGTCCTAAGGCAAATAATTTGTCATATGTATATTCTAAGATATGACAAATTATTTGCCTTAGGACCACTCAAATCTGATACATGTAAGTTCTAAGATAGGGATGTGGTGACTCAAGTAGTTAAGACACTGAATCTGTTGATTGCAAGATCGACAGGTTGGCAGTTCGAGGCTTGGGTGCTGCATGATGGAATGAGCTCCTATCACTAGTCCCAGCTTCTGCCAACCTAGCAGTTTGAAAGCATGCAAATGCAAGTAGATAAATAGGTAGCACTTCAGTGGGAAGATAAACAGAATTCTGTGCAATCATGCTGGCCAGCTGATCACAATATAGTCCCTGACAATGCTGGCTCTTCAGCTTAGTAACAGAGATGAGCGTCCCCTTATGGGTGGACATGACTTGACAGCCTTGTCGATGGGGAATACCTTTACATTTACTTTAAATTCTAAGATAGGCATCTAACTGTTTGTTGTTGTTTTTTCTTTGGGGGGATTCTATAATACAGTTGGGTCTCCTTATCCACAGATGTTTTATCCAAGAACTCAAGCATCCACAGCTTGAAAATATTCCAAAAAAAGTGTAAATTCCAAATAGCAATCCTTGATTTTTCCATTTTATATAATGGACACCATTTTACTAGGCCATTGTATTTAATGGGACTTGAGCATCTACAGATTTTGTTATCCACGAGGGATCCTTGAACCAAACCCCAGCAGATAACAAGGGCCCACTGCACTTCATCCTTATTCTTACATATGTGGGATTTATATAAAACCATAAAATATTATTGCTGTGAAAGCAAATAGTATCTGTGATTCTACAAGAGTTCTTTTTTCTTTCCTTTTCCAAGGTGAATGAAGGTAATTGTTCCTTTTGGACTTTCCAGAACTTGACTATATGTATCATACTTATAGAGCTCTGTAGGGTACAAGGTAAGTCTAATATGATTTGACTATTCTGTTTTAATATCAGAAAAGTTTTTATTGTGTAGGAACTACTGTCACAAATGCAGTATGATATTTTATGTATCACATGGTTCCCTTTCCTTTCTTGTGTGAAGTGAAACAGATGGGTAAGCATGTGCCTGTTCAGCAGCCTCACTCTCTTTTTGAGCATATTTCATTCAGAAGACATATCTATTTCCAGTCTTTTGGCACATTTTGGGACATGAAAACTCACCCCAGGGTCAGGTGAAGACATGTCAGTACATGGTATGGCAGCACCCCATTCTATTTTTAGGTACAAAAGCCAGTTGGACTGGCAGTTACCATTTTCTTCAAACTTAGTGACAGAAGGCAGACCAGCTTAAGAGACTCAAGGCAGCCCACTAAGTGGAGAACTCTCTCTGCCAACATTTTGTTGCTGATTCACAATATCAGATGATCAATTTCTTTACCTAACGAAAAGCACCTACCAAGCACAGTATAGCAGAATGAGTTAATCAGGGCTTAGTTGTCAGGAAGTTGATACTTGAAAGCAGTTAGGGGAAATCAGAAGGTTTTCAGCTGCTTGAAATTAAGAAAATGAATTCTAGCTCATTTGGGTGGGGGGGAATCAATGTAGCACCCATAAATAGGCATAGGATAGCCTTGCAAAGCATGAACAGTCTCTACAGCACACTTTCTGAGTCAAGACGTGAGAAGAGATAATAACTGAAAAAAGGCAAACTGATGGCAAAATCTTGATTGATGTGAGCCCAAAGTGTAATTTAGCATTTCTCTTCTCTCTGTGCTGAAGCCACAGAGTTCAAGAGATCAGCATCTGTGGACTCAGTTGCAGAGAACCTTTCAAATACCCCCCCTCTCTCTCTCACACACACACACCAATGTTAGAGGTGAAACAAACCATCTTCTTGTTTTAAGGATGGACTGTGTTAACAAACCATTTTTGTTGTTATGTATCTTCAAGTGAACTCCAGCTTATGGTGGCTCTATCTTGTGGTTTCCTGGCAAGATTTATCTAGTGGAAGGCTACTATTATTTCCTCTGAAATAGTGTGACCTGCCCTGTGCATTTCCATGACAGAGAAGGGAGTTGAAAGTTGATTCCCAGAGGCCCAATCAAGCACTCAAACCATTAAACCATGCTAGTGCTCCTCAAATTAATGTTAAATTTCATTCCAGTCTGACAGTTTCAGATAATATGGGAACTTGTATTTAATCAAACCTGGAAATGAAAGTTTCAAAACCCCTTGTTAGCCTAGGAAAGGAGGGAACATGGGGAAACAGATGAACCCACCTTTGCTCAATTATTTTACTCTAAGGACATTATCATACCAGCCTTGTGTCTCATGGCAATTGTGTTTTGAAAGAAAGTGGGAACTTGCCAGTTTGAAAATATTTCTTATCACATCTTTCTTCTTTCACGCAACTGCACTGCTTTTAAGTCCCCCCTCCTTGTGATACATATCTTTGCTGCAGTTCCAGCATTATAGCAGTCAGTGCCATGAGGGGGTCTGATTCTCTGCTTTTTCCCCTCTATCACCCTTCCATTTTCTATTTCAAAACAGACTAACTGTGCTGTTGGTTTATTTATTTTTTAAATTTTGCTGTGCTTGTGTAATTTTTAGACCTAAATGACAATGACCAATAATGATATTTCTATGTCTGTTGCCACAGGTGAAATAATTACAAAAAACAAAGATGTGGAAGTTGGTGGCAGAGTTACTTTGAGATGTACATTATCAAAGCTGTATGACACTATTCAAGTTACATGGCAGAAAGAAATGAATGGAAGTGTTGTAAATATGGCAACATATCAAAATGGAAAAGGTCCAAATATCCTCCCACCATACAATCATCAAATCAATTTCACAGTTTTAGGAGTCAATGATACTGCGATCACCTTTTGGAATGCTAGTATCCAAGATGATGGGTGCTACCGATGCATATTTAATACATTTCCTTTAGGATCTGTCACAGGAAAGCCGTGTCTTTCTGTTTACAGTAAGTCAGAAGAGAGTATTTTTGTGAATGTGGCACTTCTCCTACATTAGCTATAATTACATTGTGTTTATGATCTCATGTTGGACTTCCTTCTACTCTGCTGATGCAAAAATATATATTACAGGTCTTAGCTAAGCATGATCAGTTTGGATTTATGTTAGGGGAGGTATTTCAGCAAAAAGTTCATCCTCAAGGAAAGGATGAGAACATAAAAAATCATACTCTTGATTTGACTCATAGAAAGTTCCAGAGCTGGAATTTTAGAAAGGATTAGTATTTTAAAAATAAATGAAGAAAAGAAGCTAATAATTTTAGGCCAAAAATGTTGTGGTTGTTTTTTTAAAAATTATAAGAAAAAGTATTTAACTTAATAAAACAATAACCCACAATAAAATCTGACAAAAGCCCAGTTTCATGCATCCTCATTCATATTTTTCTGTGAATTTTTCAAAAGTATGTATTTTCTTTTTTAAAAATACATGTCTTGTGGCATTTTTTTTACAAAAGTGCATTTTTGTATATCTTTTAAAAGTGCACATTATTTCCCCCAACTGTACCTATTTATGTCCGCATGCACCACTGACTAAATTTTGCATGCTGTTTTCCTCATACATTTTAAATATGTGTTTGACATGCTGTCAAACACATTTTTCTCTTTAGCATTGCAAGATCAAAAATCTATAGATTTCCAACCATAAATTGCATTTAAACCCATCACACAGTCTAAGACTCTTATCCAGGAACTGGATAAATCCAGTTATATAATTGGGATGAATTTCTCATTCATTTGTAATACATATTATCCCTGAGAAATTCCTTAGAAAACTTCAGTTTTTGCAGCAAAAAGGTATAGACCACACACACACACATACACACACACACAGAGTCTCCCTTATCTGGAATTCCAAAATATTCCCAAAACCAAATCTTTTTTTCATGGTTGTCTGAGATAGCAACACCTTTGCTTTCTGATGGTTCAGTGTACACAAATTTTGTTTCATGCAGAAAATTATTTTAAAAATACTATATAAAATTACCTTCAGTCTATGTGTATAATGTGTATATAAAACATAAATGAATTTTGTGTTTAAACTTAAGCCCATTTCCAAGACATCTAATTCTGTACTTATAAATAAATAGGTATTCCAAAATCCAAAATAAAATAAAATAAAATAAAATAAAAATAAATGTGAAATCCGAAATACTTGTAGTGCAAAGCATTTTGGAAAAGAGAGACTCAACCTACACACACACACCATATATACTCGACTATAAGTCAATGATGTTTATCACACTATACTCTTAAAGTGCTACTATTCCACTTTGACTCCTCTAGCTGCCTCCTGTTGCATTGTGGGATTTGCAGTTTTAAGGAGGGGTATTTAGAGTTCTGTGATAAACATCATTGTCATATCTAAGTCGTGGGCAGATTTTGGGGCCAAAACTATAGATTTTGGTATGACCTGTGGATAAGTTGAGGGTCAAACTTTGGAGCTCCTCAGATCCATAGTAGCTTTTTGCTGCAGTGGGTAAACACCAAAGTGCCCCAGTTGTATCCATTTTACCTGGGGATGGGGTGGAAAAACATGGCCACCCTTTGCCTCTTCAAGCCCACCTAGAAACTTATGTTTACAGTAGGCTTTCCCCTGACGGACTCTTCACCACTCACCCATCCTTAGTTGTTTGCAACCAGCCCACTTGTCTTCTTACGGAAAATGGTGAGAACATTCTTCCTGAGAGATAGTATGTGTATATGTGTGACTGATGTTTCTTTTACTCTTAAAGAAGCAGCAGTCACCCCCCCCCCTCCCATATATAAATCGATCCAGGATTTGGGGGGGTCAAATTTTAGGCACACATTTTTCAACTTATAGATGCACGCATATGGTGTGTGTACGTGGGTGCAGCCATTATTTCAGTTTCTTTGAAATATGTGTCTGAGTTTTATCCAGATGTTGCTGTTTAGGATGCTGGACTATTCCACATCTATAAAATGTGCATCTTTCTCTGTTTGGCTGTTATGTTATACAAATCTATATGCTTGATCACTGAATGATCAGACCTGATGTGTTATTTAATGGAACCCAAACAAAAACTATAGTCAAGTTTTGGATGCATCTTTTCAACTACTGTATTTTCTGGTGTATAAGACTATTTTTTAACCCAGGAAAATCTTCTCAAAAGTCAGGGGTCGTCTTATACGCCGGGTGTCATCTTATAGGGCAGGTGCTGAAACTTCTGAGCCGGACTGGAGAATCTGCGGTTACCGCATATGGTCGAGGGAGCTCAAAAATGGCCGCGGCCACATCCCCACCGTATGTGACGATCGTATGAAAGCAGCTACCGCTCTAATAGTCTTGGAGACAGGGAGGGCTGGGCAGGCAGGTAGAGCTGACCAATCCAAGCAGGCTTTGTATACAACAAGGTTTCCTGCTAATTACCTGCATGTCATTTGAATTAAAATTACCATATTGAAATCAAATCTGATTTTTAATTTTTTTTTAATTTGGTGTGTGTTGGAAGAGGGGTAATCTTATACGATGAGTATATCCCAAACTCTATATTTTAACTGGAAAAGTTGGGGGTCGTCTTATATGCCCAGTCGTCTTATACGCCAGAAAATACAGTACTTCAGATACTTCTGGAGCAAACACTTTAAATTTCAGCATCACTTGCTCTGCAATGCAGAACTGAATTGATTTTTCCCAGGCTTGATATTTAGACTTAGGCTGACATCTCAACATTCTGTGAAAATTCATATTCACAAATTTTAGCTTTCTCCCCACCCCCCACCCCCTTTGGAAAGTTTCTGGCTTTGCATGGAACGTACATATAAGGACTGGTTTTGTTTCATTCATATCATAAGCTAACTCATTGAAGTCAACTGGAATAAAGCCAGGGATGTTTCTTAGTAATGTATAAAGAACAGCACACCACAGCACTTAAGAGATTATCACACAGGAGAGAAAAGTGTCCTTCTCTTATGCTTAAATAGCATTAATTCCACAATCGGGGGGGGGGGGGATTATCACACCCCTGTGCACTTGTCCTATTCTTCTACCATCTGTAAACAGTAATGGACCTTCATTGAGTATTAACGGGAACTCCCATTAATATCCAACAACAGGTCCATTACTGTTTACAGACAGGAGAAGAAAGGGATAAGAGCATGAGTGTGTGATAATCTTCCACCTGATTGTGCAATTAATGTGATTTAAGCATGGGGGAAGGACACTTTCCTCTCCCATGTGATAATTTCCATAGTGTTGAAGGATGTTTACCCTACAGTTACATGTTTTCTATTTCTGTAGTTTGACTTATCATCTGGGTACATTCAAGAGCTTGTGGCCCCCTGTGTGATAGGAAAGTGTTTCAGTTATTTCATTGCCAACCTGAGATCTTCATGCTAAAGAGCTTTGTTGTTGTTTGTGTTATACAGCCCACCTCAGCATCTTTATATACTACAAAACCTCTGATAGACATACAAATGCTACCTGCTTTGCATCCGGCTTCCCACGCCCTTCTATCTCATGGCTTCCACCAGGACACAAAATGAATGAAAACCTGATCACAAATCCCAATGGCACTGTATCTGTTATGCGCAGCATCTTTGCAAATACCTCAGGAAACCATGCTGGACAAGAGCTGATCTGCAGAGTTAAACACAGAAGAAAAGAGGTGGACCTCAAACTGGCATTATTAGGCAGAGGCAAGTGGGCAAAACACAAAATCCTGGTGCTTATAATTTCACAGAAGGCCACAGAATATTTCTCATTTAGCTATTTTGTTGTGAATAAGGAATACATATGGTTGTATTATGCAACATGATGGCCCTGTTTAAACAGTTTTCTGCTGCTCCAGAGACTAGGACACGACACAATGGATTCAAGCTACAGGAATATAAACATTAGGACACCTAAACATTAAGAAGAACTTATTGATTGTAAGAGTTTATCAACAGGAATCTGCTGCCTTCGGGTATAGTGGAGTCTCCTTCTTTGGAGGTTTTTAAACAGAGTTTGGATAGCCATATGTCGGGAGTGCCTTGATTATGTATTCCTGCACAGCAGGGGTTTGGACTGGATGGCCATGGTATCCTTCTGAGTCACCTCTCTGGGATGGGGCTTGGTGGCACTGTTCTATAGTGGCTCTGTTCTTTCCTGGAGGAGCGTTCACAGAAGATGGTGCTGAGGGATTCTTGTTCACCTGCTTAGCCATTAGGCTGTGAGGTCTCAGGGCTCACTGTTGTCCTCTATGCTCTTTAACATCTAAACAGCTGCCTTGTGTTGGAACAGAACATGTCGTTCTAATATTACTGCCCTAATGCCTATGGGCTCCTGATCTTGCAGGAAATGTGAAGCAAACAGGAGCTTATTTTACACAATTGAAAGAGAGATATACCCTGGGTTTTGTGTTGAATGGGCCAGATGTTGTTTGGGCTGTTCATGTTAGGGATTGTTACTTACTGAATTTAATGGCACTTACATATGGGTACATGTGGATACAACTGTAGCTTTAGTGTGGACACAAAAGGAAACATATTAGTGCAATCCGTTATGGAGCAGCCTTGGTGAGCTGTAAGGGTAAGCTGCTTTGTGAAGGAGCATATACTGTTAGGTACATAATACTGCCTATTCAAGCTTGCTTGCTTGTTGTGTTCCTTCAAGATGCTTCCAATTTATGATGACCATAAAGATGATCCTATCAGAGGGATTTCTTGGTGAGATTTGTTCAGAGGGGGTTCACCTTTGCCTTCCTCTGAGGCTGAGAAATTGTGACTGGCCCAAGGTCACCCAGTAGGTTTCTATGGCTATGGTCTCCAGAGTGCTAATCTAATGTCCAAACAACTGAAATAGAACAGTACAGTGATCCTTGTTCATACTGTCACCTGAAATATCCTTTTCTTTCCTTTTTGTAGGCCACAATCATCAGGATTATTTGGTTCTAATTCTACTGGCCCTAATGCCTATGATCATTCTTATGAATTAGGTACATTATTGAGGCAAGACAGGAAATAAACACAGTGGTAAGTTATTTAAATAAGTTAATTAAATCATTAGCTGATTCACAAGGGGAGTAGTGGATAGTCATTCAACTGCAGGACTCTCGTTCAGTCATTTCTTGTAAGTGGGAAGAATGTAAATTCATCCAAACAATAGTCAGTTATACTAACAATAATTCGAAAGGAGTGAGAGGAGTCTGGATCTCAGGGGCATTGGTTCAGTATGTACTGTCACAATTTGAGCTCTAGAATCTTCATACTCCTGAGAGATGTCCCCTTGTGTAGCTATTGGGTGGATGGGTGCATGGGTGGAGGGTGCAAAATGAGGATGTTGCAAACAAATAAAAATTCTGCCCTGCAATGACATTTTCCTTCAATCTTCACATTTCTAGCATTCTAAAGGGTGAGACACTGAAAACCATTCACAATTAACTAGCTAGACATTGCTTAAATAACCCATCTTACCTCATCCAAATTCAAGTCTAAATCAGGAGGCATCTGGGTCCTACCGCAAAGATTTTGCCACTGAAGCCACCGGGTGAGTACAGCCTGGTAGCAGCCTGGGTCCCAGGCGAGCTCCAGTGGCCATTTTTCTTAAGTCAGAAAGCTCTCAGCTTCGAAAGGAGACCGCTGGAGCTTGCCTGTGACTCGGGCTGCAGCTAGGCTGTACTTGCCCAGCAGCTTCAGTGACAAAATCCTTGAGGTAGGACCTGGCTGCCTCCCGATTTATGCTTGAATTCAGATGGATGGTAATATCTGATGTCAGATGGACAAAATCATCTCTGATTTTGTATCAACAATTGTATTTTACTTATTATTTTATCCATTTCACTTATTTTACTTATTTAGTTCACTTATTCTAATCTTATTATTTTACTCTATTTATTTATTTTATTTTATACTGGTCAATGACCGAAATACAGATCGATGATGATGATGATGATGGTGGTGGTGGTGGTGGTGCTGTCCTCCCGTACCACATCATACAGAATTCTTACCCTTTGTTGTACTAATGTTACTCCTAACCCATAATCCCCATATATCACTAAGTGTAATGGCAATAGTTCTGACAAAAACAACAAGCAAAAATTAAATGTATACCTTTAAATTACAATACAATATGCACAACATAAATGGATTTATATATACATCATTTCATATGGTTAAAGTGAAAATTTGGTAAGGTGTGATGTTTTGAAAGAAAATTTTAAAAGAATAATTTTAAAAAAATGTCAAAAAAGTATTTTTTTAAATTAAAAATTAAAGTTTAATTTTTTTTAAAGCCTAGATCCTCTCCTTTTTCTTTACATTGTCCTTGCCCCACTCATATAATCTCCTCAGCGATTTAAAGGGATGTAGGCAAATGCTACAGTTCGTTTCTGCCAAAAGACAGGTTTTTGGGGATCAGTGGTCTCACCTTCCCTTCAGGTGTTACTTGGTGCGGTCTGAACACCCTGCACCATATTAGTGATGACGTTGTACATAAGGTATATGAGATAAACCAGAGAGAACAGCTCTGTTGAAAAAATGGTTCAAATTTATTGACTCTTTGAACAAGGGTGGACTTCGGACATCCTGTTACATTGCTAGAGATTTTGGAAGGATTCATTCATTCAATCATATTCCCCTCCCAGATATATCAGCCTATTGATGCCCCTGGGAACAATAAATATAACTTTTTATCTTACCATGTGCATCTAGAGTTATAATTCCTGTTTTTACCATAAGTTCATTATATTAGTTTCTTGCACTCTTCTAGTATAAATACCCAACATTTGTATATATAATAAAAGTACTCCTTGTACCAGAATCTTGGTTTATCTAGCCCATGTTATCTGCTTTTATTGATGGTAGTTCTCTAACGTTTCTTCTGTTGGACAGATACAAGAAACTCTCTGTTGGATCTTCTTCATGCAAAGTATATTCTCTGCTGTGCAGCTTTTCCTGTTAGATATTATATCATCAAGATTACTGTTAAAAATTAAAGTTAAAAGTTAAACTTCATTGAAAGCAAACTAAGAACATTCCAATGGTCTTCAGAATTGGATAAAAATCTCTTTCTACTAAATACTTTTTAACAATATTTTTTCTAAAAGTAAGCACTTTTTAAATACATACACACAGATGAAATGATAATTTCTTTAAAAAGTTATAGCTGAATTGAAGGGTCGTAAAAATACAAATATTGACTCTAAAAAGTATCGAGGAGAAACAATATTTTCATCCATCCATTCCTCAATTTGGGTCAGGCTTTCTTCTCACCATTGAGAGTCTTTTATCAGCTAGGAGCATAATGTTTTCTGTGGAGGCACATCCTGCTTGAAACCAGGAGGTCAGAGTAAATTAAGACAAATGAGCTCAGTTAATGGGCAGACAGGGGTGCTTTCCTGTGAATTCATATCTTGAAGCCAAATGCCAAAAGAAAAGATAATAATGAAAGCTTCTGTTCTCAAACACAGGAAATAGATACATAGTGAATTCTGATTCTGTAATATTTAGATATGTTTCCAAGGGCTGCCTGTTAAGATTTTGAGGAAGAAACAGCCCTGAGATCATATGAACAAGATTACAAAAGAATACATTTCTACAACACTGTAGTGTTATGAAAACACAGACCAAACCTTGTCTTCAGAGCATCATAAACTCACAGTTTCACTTCCCTTCCTTACAAAAACACTGAACAAATAAAATTCTCACTGAAGTCCATGTATGAATGCATGTTATCTTTAGTGCAAACAAAACATAGCTTGAAGTATGTTCTGGAACATAACTTCCAGATAAGACCATTACTGTGCTATCATATTACTTCATTCACTGAATTTGTGGGAAATCTACAAAATAAGCTGCATTATCTAGCCTGTTTTTCCACCACTGCTCTCTCAATCTTTTTTTGTTCATCAGAAAAAACAACCAAAATTTTAAATTAAAAATAATAAAAAGACAGAATAACTGCCCAATACCTATTGAGTGTTAGTGATACAGCCCCCGCCATTCTCAAAGCTTTTTAGATGGTGTACTTACTACTTATATATTAAGAACATAGAGATTTGCTTTAACGCCCTTTCACAGTACATAATTGTGACACTACGAATCTATTTTAACTGCCATGTCAACATACTATGGAATCCTGTGTTTAGGGAGGGTTACTTAGGAATCATATCCCAGGATTTCAGTAGGATTCAGCTATGACAATTAAAGTAGAATCATGGTACTGTAATTCTGTAGTGCCAAAGGGTCATTATATTGAGTCAGACTACTGGTCCATCTTTCCTAGGAACATCCACTCTACCTGGCAGCATCTAGTTTTAGGCAGAATTTCTTTCTAACTCTAACTAGAGATTTCTGTTATTTCCTGATGGTCTCCTATCCAGGTACTTCTCAGTCCAAACCTTGCTAAGCTTCTAATACCGGTTGTTTTTCAGGATAGTATGGTGCTACAGTGGGCCCCTTGATATCTGTTGGTGTTTGGTTCCAGGACCCATCATGGATACTAAAATCAGTAGATGTGCAAGTCCAATTAAATACAATAGCATAGTAAAATGTTGTTGTTGTTAACTGCCCTCATGTCAACCAAGCCTCATGGTGATCCTGTGAATGATACATCTCAAAGCCCACATATCCTCCACTGCTTTGCTTAGGTCCTGCAAGTTGATACTCATGACATCCCTAACTAAGGTGCACTACAGACCGCTGAAAAACGGTGCCTTGTTGGTGCCTGTTTTTCCTCCGGAGGGAAGCCGTAGCTACCAAACCGCACAGCTTCCCTCAGGCAGAAAAAGGACCCATGAAAAGTGGGTTCTTTTAAAGCCACAGGGGTGGTGTAACAAGTGCACCACTGGCGCACTCGTTATGTAAGCACTGCACAGCAATGTGTGGACACCACACGGTGCTTACATAACAATGGCATCACCCATGTATTTAGGGCACTGCCACTATTACACCGCCACCACGTACTAGGGTTGTGGGGCGTGCAATCGCTCCACCCCTACGCAATCCTAGTACATGGCCAGGCCAGAGCAAAGTATTGGTCTGGACTGTGCCTAAGTTTATCCATCTAGCATACAGTTTTCCTCTTTCTGCTTCCCTCCACCTTTCCTAGCATTATTATATTTTGCAATGAGTTGCGCCTTCTCCTGATGTGGCTAAAATATGACAGTCTCAGTTTAATTACCTTTTCTTCCAGGGAGAGGTCAGGCTTGTAAAAGGGTGTCCTTTATATAAATTGGCAAAATCAAGGTTTGTTTTTTTAAATTTATATATTTTTAAAATATTTTCAAACTGTGGTTGGTTGAATCCATGGATAAAGAATCCATGAATATGGAGGACCAACCAGACATAAGTCCAAGTTCAGGGCAGAAGGATTCACTCCTAAGCTCATGTGCAGTATAATTATGATTATGGTGATAAAAACTAACTTTCATAAAATTAATTTCCAACAAAAAAATGGAATTATTTCAAGAATGGCAGAATATAAATTTCAAAGTATGAATTGAAATGGTGAGTGAATATGAGTGAGAAATTCTGCTTTTGGTTAATGATACATGTCATATTTATATCTTTCCCAGCGCTATTGTTTCCAGATTTTAGTTTAGTTATGTTTCTCTCCATTCTTACCAAATAAAGAGTGGTTCATCTTAAATGTCTCAAAATGGGCTCATATGCTATCTTGTTTTGTGATGGCCACAGTACATACTTATCAACAGACATTCAAGGTGAGCTGTATAGATGCAGATCACAGCTAATAGAAGTCTTGGGATTGCTGGGTTTTCCCCTTTAAAAATATACCTAATAAAAAAGTATGAAAGAAGCAGATTTAGGCCTCATTGCTATGCATGTCTACACCAAAATCAACTCAGAATGCTTACTCATTTAATTCAATGGAATTTAATTCTGAGTACATGTGGAAATAACTGTAGCTTTAATGTGGACCCAGAGGAAATGTATTAGTGCAACCTGATATGGAGCAACCTTGGAGGGTAAGCTTCTTCTTCAAGGAGCAGATGCTATTAGGAAAATAGCATTGGCCATGCTTGCTTGCTTGTTGTGTGCCTTCATGTTGTTTCTGACTTAATGTAACCCTAATGCAGGGACGTAGCTAGGATTTTAAGAAGGGGAGGGCCAGACTAAGTGCCACCATTATAATGGGGCTTGGGTGTGGCAGCGCGGCAGCACACACAATTCATTTTTCTAATGGAAGGGGGGCGGACCCCAAGAACCCCCCCCCCCTTGGCTACGTCCTTGCCTAATGTGAACCTCTCGTGGGGATTTTTTTGTAATATTTGTTCAAAGAGGATTTGCCTTTGCCTTCCTCTGAGGCTGAGAGAATGTGACTTGTCCAAGGTTATCCAGAGATCTTGTATGGCAGAAGAAGGATTTGACGTGTGGTCTCCAGAACCCTAATCCAATGCTCAAACCACTACACTATGACGGCTTCCCATCTCCTTAGGTTGTATATTTCTAAACAGCCTATTTTAAAGCCACCAGAAGTATCTAGCACTTTCTCTTCTCTTTCCTGTACTGGAAATCACAGTTTGCTAGTTTTATTGTTTAAACTGTGGCCTCCACACTCCCCCTTCAGCTTTCAAAACCAGTTTCCTGTACACAATGGAAATGGGATCTTTTCCAGACAGTAGCAGTATCTCCCAACCAGGATGTGTTGCTAGTAGGAGAACTTTGACCTTGCCCTTCAGTTTTCTATTACTGTTGTTTATCTTGCAGCTGCTACAGATTTGGTTCTGAAAGGATTTTGGTTATTTTTACCACACATCTTTCTGCAATGAGATGTGGTGCTAAAGAGACAATTTTCGGAAAATACATTTCTCAAAAGAAATAAGTATTTAGCAATTCTCCAGTGACACGTCTATGTGAGCTCTTTCTTATGAAATATCACATATGCCTGTGCCCAGTTGTTGTGTCTCACCAGTTGCTGCTGTGCATTTTAATCATTGGTGAAATGCACCTTTTCATTGATGAGAAAAACCCGACAATGGCTCCAGTATTGCTACTTTTCCATTACTGACTCTGATGCAATAGGTCCCTTCTGCTGCAGTTCCAATATTTCAAAAGCCACATAGGATGAGTGAGTGTGATTCTCTTCCTCTCCTCTTCCCTGCCACTCCCTCTCTCACCATTCTCAAGCAGGCTGAAATTGCTTATACAGTGGTACCCCGGGTTACGAAATTAATTCGTTCCGCCGCCGCTTTCGTAACCCGGAATACTTCGCAAGCCGAAAAACCCATAGGCGCTAATGGGGAAAAGCCGCGATTTCGTGTGAAATAGCGCCGAAAAGCAACAAAATTTTTTTCGTAACCCGAAAAAACCTTCGTAACCCGGAACAGTTTTTTTAATTGGATTTTTTTCGTAACCCGGAAATTTCGTAAGGCGGCGCATTCGTATCCCGGGGTACCACTGTACTTCATTTTCCTTTCCTTATCTATCTCTATTATTTTATTATTTTATTTTATTTTTCATTTGGCCGTAAATTGTGAAATTGCAGCAAAAAGAAGACATACATGCAGGCATACACAAGGAAGAAGGTGGAGTTAGTGAGATGGTGCAGAAGAGCAAGAACAAGACATGAATTGCCAAAGCAGCATAATAGCATGTTTGCAGAGATGTGTGATAGTGATTGTTTTCAAACTTATATGTTCACATTTGCTTCAACATTGCAATTGCTGTAAGACAATCAGGTGGAATCATAAAGTCCTTAGTTTGCCAAGACAACTGATTATATACCTCTTTTCTTCTAGGTTTCAAAGGGATTCTTCAGTCAACCCCCAACACTTAATTCCATAGAAATGAAAAACAAAAGCCTCAGTAGATCTTGCCAAACTAGACTGAACAGAGTGGTGTTGCAACTGCACTTTAAGACTGAAAAATAATAATCCACCAATAAATTTGGTAACAGAGGTGAAAGTGACACAGAAAACACTGGACTGAAATGATCTGGCAATGATATTACCTTGATCCTCTGTAAAAGCTGAGCAAATGAAACATATCAATTTCAGATATTCATGGCAAAGGGAGAAATAGGTCATGGAGATAGACGTTTTACTGAATCTTACATTTTCTATGAGAATTAATTCCTGAAATGATTCTATTGCTGTGATAAACAGCTATTCCTTGTGCCTCCATTCAGTGGTTTTTATTCTCCTGCCTTTTCAGATGATAAACCATATTACTTAACCTACTTTAAAATGAGGTAGATCATCCCTACTAAGGGGCCATTCACGCTTACTTTTTTGAACGAAGAGATTTGCATCTCTGCACTGATTCAGAACCAATTCAGAATCGGTTCAGTGTTCCTATTACATTTACTGTGCTCAAACCTCTCTGTGCCATTTTAACCCTGTTGTCATTCACATTTGCCACTGTATCAATTTAAAATGGAGATGCCTCCATCTCCAGGAGCAATGCAGCATGACCTGAATCGATTCAGTAGCGAGTTCACACTACCAAAGCAAATCATAGTGGCTCTTAAAAACAAACTGCTAAGGGATCTGATGCCAAATGCACGGCTTAAGTGGGCTTTTTGCTCCCCCATCCCCCCCGCAAACTGCACCGATTGCACTTATTTCACAGAAATAAACTGATTCCACACTGATATATTTCCATAGTGTGAATGGCCCCTGTTTCAGGGTCTTCCTGTAAATGCTGCTGTGGGGCCTCTTTGGCTTTCTGTTTCAAGCCCTATCCTCAAGATATCCTTGCCTTCATTATAACCTCCTTTGTGGCTGCTTCTGCTATAAAAGAAAAAAACACAGCAATCTTTGTACTGAGTATGGAAACACTTGCTGCATTTTATTTAAAGGAAACCAGCTAATTGCTGTAGCTGACTATATTTTCTGAGTTTTTAAAAATGGTTTTTGTATTATATTATGTTTGCTTCCCTTCTCTTTCACTTATAAACCATATTAAACTTTTCTAGAGATGTCAAATACACAGTAAATGCATATGTATATAAATTAGAGATAGTATGCTAAGAAATCTATATGAAGGAACTGAAGAAATGATTTGCCCCTTTGTAGAACTTTAATTATTTCAAAATCCTTTGGAAGACTGCTCATTTAATCAGACAAAGGAGTAAAGAAGGGAAATGCTTTCTCAAGTGCAGCAGCATTAGTATGCAAACTTGTGCCCATGGCTAAAATCCTGCTGGTTAGTTCCAGTTTAGGTAGATCCAATAAGTAAATTGTTGAACAGTGGAATGACTCTAGTTAGGGCTAAACTGGGATTTAGACCAACAAAATTATATCAGCTACTTTAGCTATGATAAAAACAACAACAATATGACAAAGAAGAAAGCTGAGAATGCTGCTGAAGTTCAATTTCCCTCAGTTTGATCTGGAGAGGAGCATTTTGAAAGTTATGTTTCTCAAATAATCATTAATTTGGCAGGAAGTCTATCACACAGCATTGCTTTTCAAAATACTAACCTTTTAGGAATTTTCTACATTGACCCAAGCAGGACCCAGAAGGATTCAGCTAAGAATTGTCTTACCAAACCTTCTTAGTTGCTTTGCCATTCTGTCTCAACTCTACATTGCACTGGAACATACTCGTTTCCATGACTCAACCACAGCAGAACTTCACTACTAAGCAGTGATAGCTTAGCTGCCATTATGTTTTTTATGTACCCTCCCTTACTCATTTTGCAGTCAAGAAGAAGAAGGCAGATACCAACTGCTGGCTTAAATCTAATTAGAACTTGGTAAAAAAAGGCAATGACCATTTTAATCAGGCAGGCTTTGGGCAACTGACTGAGAAAAATGCTTTTAACAGATGGGTCCTGTATTTTTAAAAACATTGCTCTGTTCTAAAATTACTTAAGAATTCAAAATGTTATATAATTAAGATACAGTTGAATCAATTCTCTCTCTCTCTCTCTCTCTCTGTGTGTGTGTGTGTGTGTGTGTGTATTCTGTCTGTCTTTGCTGATAATCTTATTGAAAGCTGCTCTGAGTCTTGGTTTGGGGGTGGGATAATACAGTCATTCTCAAACTGTGGAATGGGACCCCCAAGGGGTGAGAGTTGCTCAAGAAGGTGTGTGAGACTTGGAGGCTCTAATCCTTCCTTTCCTCCTCCTCCTCCTCTACTACCACCACCACCTCTTCCTGAACCTTTTCTGTCCTGGTGGGGAAGAGAAAGGAGAGAAGGACTTGGAATGTCCACCTCTGCCTGAGCAGGGAGGATGACAAGGAGAAGAGTGCAGAAGATCACTGGATCATGGGCTCTGGCGGGGCCCATCTGAGCCACTGCTTCTTCTTCCTTCTGTCTTGTCACTGCTCCAGTTATTTGGATGAGATGCTGCCGCTGCCTCAGCCAGCAGCCCACACAGTCCAGTGTGCCCTAGGTCCACAGGAGAGCCAACAAACATAATAGCCCCTGGTGACAGTGGTGGCCTGCAGCACCTCTGGTTTGGGGCTACTGCCATCACCTGGCTATGGCTAGGCCCCTTCAGAGGCAGAGGAGAAGTGGCCTCTGTGGCTCCCCTTCTGAGCAACTGGCACATCGGATTGGCCAGCTGAGGAGGAACTGTGCAAGTACATCGTTTCCTGTGAGCCACTGGAGCAGAGCATGTGGCCTTGGTTCATGTGTGCCTGTACCATGTGCCTGCAGTCTCCTGGCTGGCCAGCTGGAGACTTCCACTCACAGTTGGAGGCACATATGAAGCTGTTCCTCTGGACTGGTAAGACAGGGAGGTATGCAAGGCAGGGGTTGGAAAAGTCCCAAAGAGTGAAAGAATGAACAAAGAGGACTTTGGGCAGTCATTGAAGGCATTGAGGATGGTAGACAATCAGAACCCGCTTCCAAGAGGCCCAGTTTCTATGCCCCCCCCAACATGTATATTTGTACATATGTACATTTGTTCTCTCTCACATTCAATTACACTGTTTCTCTCACACTTGTTCTTTCATACGGTTACTCTTGCAGGGATTCATTCACATTAATTTTCTAAGTTGTTGACCCTCTGAGAGGAATTTCTTTCAGTCTCAAATTCCTTTTTCTCCATAGACAAAAAAGCACTAGATTTTCCAGAACAAATTGGTTATCAGGGAAGTGGTCCTTCCTTTTCATGTGTGCTTCAAGCAATGACAATTAGAGCAATTACCTCCCGCCCCTCCAGAGGCTGCAACAGCAACAGAGATATCCAGCTGGCTAACTGCTAGTCAGCTGGCTTCTGCTACCTCACCATCACCACCCCATTTGCTTAATTTGGCAGGGAATTACAAGCCATGTCATCCAGGTGCATGACTAAAAGTGTCTGGCAGATGTGAGGGCCTGCCCACCCAACCACAAGGTGTAAGATGAATGTGTGAGTTCTGTCTAAAACCCAGAGCTGAAGAACCACAGAAGAACCAAACAAGATGGTTCCATGCAAAGCATTGATGTGACAAAGATATTTGGCAACCGAGGCGAGGAAAGTCTGAGGAACTTGGAAGCTGAGGTAGGGTGCCGTCCAGGTGTGACGAACCATGACTGGGAAGGTGCTTATCTCCTGAGTCGCCATGAAGAGGAACTGACAGGACAATGGAGTTCTCTGAACAGAACTAGAGATTTTGAACAGAACAAGTTGCTTGGAACAGCCTGTCTTACCTCCCAAAAGAAGAAATTGAGTAATGGGCTGCAATAGTGCAAGAGAGCCAGAGAGAAGACAAAGTATAAAGACCCTGGACTTTCATCTCCAGTTTGTTGGCATCATCCGTGGCAACGGTGTCATCCCCAACCTTCGAGAACAACTGATCAATGTTCAGCAGAAGGAAAGTGTGTGTGAGTATTGTATGAATGTGCGAATGAAAGAGCTCTTGATAATCAATGTTTGTGTTACTTTTGTGATTTAATAAATGTTACATGCATGGTATTTAAAACCAAATTTGGTGTCTCAATGTCTTTGTCATCCCTGCTGTGAATAAGTCCACGGAGGGAGAGGTTTTCATTACACGCTCTCAGGATAAACAGGTTGCCCTTAACAAACTTGGGCATAACAAAGGGCCCAAGGTGCATTCAGATCCAGCGGGAAGCTTCAGATTTGGTGTTTTCTTCCAGGGCCACTGATGTGTTCAGTAGGGCTCAGGGAGGAAGGGGCCCTTAGTGACCTCACATTCCTGGAATTTTTTCTCATTGTGGTAGCCATCCACATTTGAGGCAAGAATTTTGCAAACAAGGCATTTTGCTTCTGGTATGACAACAAGGCAGTGGTCAGAATTATCAACTGCCTGAGCTTCAGGTCAGAGAGGGTCATGATGCTGGTCCGTCATTTTGTGCTCCATTGTCTCCACACAAGCATCACTTTCAGGGCCCAGCTTTCAAAATAACATTGCAGAGTCTCTCATTTTCAGGAGGCCAGGTTTCGCTAGCTGATGCCCAGAGCAGACCCCTAGCCCATTCCCTTCTCAGAGGATCTGTAGGAGTTTGGAAATCTGCTTGAAACAGGGCATCACTCACTCCAGCCACTCACAGCCTACAAGAGGGCAGTCTTCAAACTGTCTGAATTTTTTGGTGCCTTGGGCCTCCAGGTCTTCTGGCCTTTATAGTCTTACACAGTTCTTCAATTCATGGTTTGGCTAAAGGGGGTGGGGACGGCATGACGGACCATGTCTGTCCACTTTGCTGGTATATCCTTCTCCAAGGTTTGGAGGGTTTGCTCATGCTGGAGGGCTGGAGGAGGATGCATGTAGGTAGGAAAAATGGCAGGAAGCCTATTTGCATCAAGATCCTGTCACAGCTCTCTGAACAGCTGGACCAGGTTTGCAACTCCAGGGCTGAGGCCAGCTTGTTTAGAGCTGCCCTCATAATGGCCTTTTTGGGACCCCATTCAGGGTGGGTGAGCTTGTGCCTTCTTCCAAATCTGATGGTTCCAAAAGATCACTGCAGAGGGAGGATGTTTCTTTTGTGGGCAATACTGTTTGTTTAGCTCTCCGCAGGTTGAAATATGACCAATATGGGAAAGGATAATCTATTGTGCTGAGAAGGCTTCATGGTTCCCACCTGTGCTCAAAGAACGTTGTGGAGATACATGGCACCCCGCACCCAGACCTCAGGTCTTCTATTTACTCATGCTGTTGGATCCCCACTGATGCGGTTCCAAGTGGTGTCAGTGCTTTGCCTGACTCTGCAGCATGCAGGACTGCCACCAATGGACTTTGGGAACACTCATTCTGCATTAGAGCCTTTACATCCACTGCGGGATGCAGCTTGCTGGTGGACTCCATAAATAGACTGGGCAGGTAGAGATCCAGGGTCTACATGGGCTATATCTGCTTAGATATTGACTTTTGTTTGGGACTCTCTTGAGGGTGAGTTTGCAGCTGTGTAGTGTTGGCAGAAGGTGCCCTAGGGAGGGGGGGGGGGGCTGCCATCAGTGGCAGTGGCATAGGCCTTGGATCTGCGGGATGTGGTTTCCAGGGCTGTGTAGCTCTGGATCAGGAGTCCAACAGGGACCCAGGGCTGCTGGGAGTGTCCCAGTGTTGCCATAGCAGGGGCAGCACTGTGTCCCCCAGTGGCTAGGAGTGGTGATGCAATTAAGTGATCAACCGTTTACCAAAGGTATGCATGGATGATTAACCAGTCACCCCTTTGTCATCCTGAAACTTGGCCATGATCAAGCAAATGGGTTCATCAGTCAATCAGGGATTGGTTGATGGCAGATCCAGACCTCATGCTTTGGGTAGACCAACCCTACTTTATAGTTGTTATCAATAAAGTTGTGGCCTTTTCCTTCCAACTGGTGTGTGCTGTTACCTTTTTGTGGCGACTCCCTTCCATGGCAAAAGAGATTCAACCTAAACATTAGGAGAAACTTCCTGACAGTGTGAGCTGTTCAACAGTGGAACACACTTTCCTTCCTTGGGGTTTTTTAAACAGAGGTTGGCCATCAGTTGGGGGTGCTTTGATTTTGAGTTCCTGCGTGGCAGGGGGGTTGGACTGGATGGCCCTTGCGGTCTCTTCTTATGATTCTAAGGCTCCATAGCTGGCATACCTTATAGATTAAGGAGTCAGACTGAAGTAGTTTTATGGACCGTACATAACCCTTTGCCCCATCACACTCCAGGATTGTATAAAGTGGTTGAATACCAGGTTGATAACTGTGAAGAGAAAGTTTTTATTAACATGAAAAGCAGATTTGTGTAATTTTCTTAATGTGAGAGAAGGAGAGGGGGAAAAGGAAAAAAATGGGGTCTTCTGTCTCTTGGTATATAGCTGCAAGAAGTGAGATGCAGGAAGAAGTGGAATTAATGCTATGAAATAAAGAAGCTGAGGCTGCATCTCCATTGCAGAATTCATGCAGTTTGATACCACTTTAACTGCCATGGTTCAATGTTATGGATCTGGAATGTGTAGTTTTGTGAGAGATTTAGCCGCCTCTCACAAAAAGCTCTGGTGCCTCAAGAAACTACAAATCCCAGGATTCTATAGATAGAGCCATGACACTTAAAGCAGTGTAAAACTGCATTACTTTTGCAGTGTGGCAGTGGCCTCAGTGGGAACTATTTATAGAATTGTTATAGCACTTTAACTGTCATGGCAACAATCTGTGAAATTCTGGGGTTTTTAGTTTAGTAAGGTCCAAGAGCTCTCTGACTGAGAATTCTAAATGACCCTCCAACTGCAAATCCCAGGATTCCACAGGAGGCAGACACAACTAGGATAGGGGCCAAAGGGGGATATGCCATGAAACACTACCTCCCTGTATGTACCCTTATTGCATCCTAGTGACAGAAACACTGTGCAAGCTGATTTTACTTTTCTTAATCACTAATAGTTTCCACAACTGTTTAAATTTCTCATTAAAAGGTAGTAATTTCAAATGGACCCAATTTGTTTTACAGTATGCTTTTGTTGAAACTGAGTATGTTTTACTAACAGAAACTATGCATTGAGCATCTCTCGGCAGCAATTGCTTTCATAGTCAATGGTGGGAGGTAATGAGAATTACAAACCAACATCTGGAGAACCTCACAGTTGCTGCTTTAAAGCTTTCAACAATCCCACCATGCGCTAAACATAGTTTAGTTACACCAGGGGTAGGCAACCTGCGACCCACGGGCCGGATGCGGCCCGGCAAGGCCTTGGGACCAGCCCCAGCCCGGTCCTGCCGCCGATTGCCGCCGGAGCCTTTGGCCTCTCGCGTGAGGGCGTGGGGCCTTTGGCCTATCAGGAGGAGGCGGGCAAGGGGGGGCAAGCGGCAGGCAAGGGGTGCAAGCGGCGGGCAAGAGAGGCAATTGTCTATAGAAGCCTCCGAACCATGCATTTATATTAACATTTTTTTAAAAATCAGCAAATTTTTAGCGTGTCCTCCATATTTTTTAAAAAGTGTCCTCCATTTGAAATGTGTCCTACATTTGTCCCGGTTTATTTATTTATTTATTAAAATTAATTATTTATTTTTTGGCTTCGGTCCCCCAGTTGTCTGAGGGACAGCAACCCGCCCCCCGGCTCAAAAAGGTTGCCTACCCCTGAGTTACACAAACCTAAATATCCTAAAGCAACCAGATCCTATCTGATTTTGGAAGCTAAGCTGGGTCAGGCATGGTTAGTACTTTGGTGGGAGACCACAAACAAATATGAGATACCATAGAGGAAGGAATCGGCAAAATCATCTTTGCATATCCCTAGACTAAAAAAGCCCTATGAAATATATGGGCTTGCCATAAGTCAACAGGTGACTTGAAGGCACATATGCACACACAATAGTTCATACTGGCAGATTATCATCAAACCCCTCTCTAGTGTGGAATTATTTGTAGCCAGAAGGTAGAGATGGCCCAGCTATTAGGCAGAGTGGAGTTGGTTTTAATACAACAGAACTATGGTGCTGCAACGAATTACAAATCTGATAGCATGGAACCACATGTAGCAGATTCAGCCTAGGAGATTGAGCAATGGGTTCAAATTGCAGGAAAAGAAATTCCACATAAACCTTAGGAAGAACTTCCTGATGGTAAGAGTTGTTCAACAGTGGAATACAGTATGCTGCATTGGAGTGTGATAGAGCATCTTTCTTTGGATATTTTCCAACAGAGGCTAGATGGCCATCTATCAGGAATGCTTTGATTATGTATTCCCTCATGGCAGGGAGTTGGACAGGATGGCCCTCGTGGTGTCTTCCAGCTCTATAATGCTATGAATGCTGCCATTTGAGGCCTGCGGAGACTCAGTGCACATGGGATGCTGACTGAATGTTGAGAGATATGAACATATATAGGAGGAGATGGAATATGAAGGAAGGTAGCATAGTTTGCTGGCTGGAATTCTGTATTGTAGCCCTCTACACTGCAACACTTTGTTGTAGGCTCCATTTATTCCTTTAGAAAGCTGAGCCACCCTCCCTTTATAATAATAATAATAATAAATTTTATTTATAGACCGCTATTCCGCAATGATCATAGCAGTGTACAGTAAAAATTGTAATACAAAATTAGCCCCTACCCACCCCCTCACTCCCCCCAGGCTGAATGATGACAGTTGGCCGTGGAGGGAGGGCTCTGCCTCTTCAGGGCGGTCCCGATGGTGTTGGACCTGCCCCCTCACTCCCCCCAGGCTGAATGATGACAGTTGGCCGTGGAGGGAGGGCTCTGCCTCTTCAGGGTGGTCCTGATGGTGTTGGACCTGCCCCCTCACTTATCTCAACTGGGAGCTATCTTCAAAGTCAAAAATAACAAACCAACCAATCAATCAATAAAAATCCAAATGTCTGGTAAGTCACAGAAATAGTGGGCAGTTTCTTCTATAGCTGGCATGTCAGTTCAGAAAGGCCTTGGATTGTTTTCTTTTTCTCATGGCACACTGGCCATGCCCTGGCACAAACTTTGAGAATGACTGTGTTCCAGAGTTGTTTCTTAGCAAAACGATTTTCAAAATTGTTAAAGGCTTCAGTCCTGATACGGGTAATGTTTGTGCTTCTTTTTCGAAGCCATTCATAGTTACAGAAAATTCAGAAAGGCAAACATAAAGAGACCTACTGAATAGCATAATTTCACATTGACATTGCTTAGATTATTTTCTTCCCAACTGAGAATGAAGACGACTTTGCCAACATTTTAACTGTCTCCAGCTGTGAAAGTTCATGGGAGATAAGTGCTTAGTTTGGTTTCCTTTATGAAGCTGTGATGCAGCCCAAACTCTATGTATGTTTACCCAAATGTGTCACTAAGTTTAATAGGATTTATTTCAAGTATGTAATGGTGCATAGAGCATACTTCTTTCGAATTCATACATGAAACATGAAGAAATAACTATCAAAGTCTTATGGGGACTTAAAAGATCAAAACTTGCAATTGGCAAAGGAGGATTAATTTCCAACAAATTTAAGTTCACTGTTTCTAATCTTTTGCACTTTTTCTTTCTTTCTGAGCATTAGTGTTTCCATTTTTAGAAGGTTAGTGAGTCATGGGAAAAATCCTCCCACTGAGGACAATGGAATGAATATATCAGATTTGACAACCAATGTTCTTTGGTTCATACACAAGTAGTTTGATGTCACATTCATTTTGATGGCTGGTTTTTTTCTTTTTCTTTTTCTTTTTTTAAATATTTAATTTACATACTTTATAATGGGCGGCCCAAAATGAAGCCTTCCAGATGTTGCTGAACTGCAACTCCCAGTATTGGCTGTGATGGTTTGAGCTCTTGGGAGTTACAATCCAGCAACACAAGAGCAATACCTTATTTTCTCTATCCCATATCCTACATATCTACTCAGAAGTAAAACATTTTGAGCTCAGTGACACTTATTGCTAAGGAGAGATCTGGACATTAATAAGAGAAACATATTAATATCTATTCGTAAGTAAGCCCCAGTTAGTTCAATGGGACTTTCCCATAAGTTTGTATAGTGCTGCAACCAAAATTTCTTATAATATGAAGAATTATCACTGAGTTCCTTTATAGTAATATTTGGTTCACTCTTCACTCTATTAGATCCCTCTACAAATGGCTGAACCTCAGATATATCCTTTAATTCTCACACTCAGTTGAAAATTAGTTATGAAACTTCAGACCTCTTTTTTATTATTATTTCTATCTGTCACTCTACCTGTGTTTGGAGAAAGGTTGTCTGGCCTCCTCATCAACCTTAGCCAACTAAGTAATGCTGGAAAGTGTTATCTAACCAGTGGTTTCTCGTGGTTTCCATGTCTTTGGGGTGGTGAATCTTCTCAGAGTTTTAATTTGGACTTTAAAAGGAACTATCGAAATGTTGACTCTATTCTAGGTACTGATGTGGAAGCCACCAAACACCAGTCCTCGTTTAAGGAGATTACTACACGTTGCTTTTAAACCACAATTAGATCCTGAAAAGTGTGGCTTTGGCAATACTTATTGCTCACTGCCCATAGGTGTTGAATCTCCTGATGATGATTAGGGCAACCCTTTTCAATACTAGGGAAACTTATCAATGAGCTCCCAGTCGTACAAGTCCCCAGGTGCATAATGTTAATGCCGGGGCAGTAGTGTTATTGGTAGTCATGTAGGGTCAGCATCCTCTCCTCTCCCCATCTCCTCCCCCTCACTATTCCTATGCAGCCTTATCCCCTCCCCCCCATTTCTTCTCTTTTTAAAGCCACAAATTCAATTGCAGTAGCAGAGCTCCAGAACTGCACCCCAAAAGTGAAAATAAAATAAAATAAACCAGAAGGCATGCTGGGTAGAGTTGGAAGAAACCATAAGGGCCATCCAATCTAACCCCCTGCCATGCAGGAACTCACAATCAAAGCATCCCTGACAGATGGCCATGTGGTAAAGTCCTAAGACAAAGGATATTACTGCACGAGGGTGGTTTAGCACTTTATTCATGAGATTCATATTAGTGCAAACGCAACATTTTAAAAACACTTCTTACTGCATCTCCCTGCAGTTCCAATGAAACGTGCACCAAAAAGGAGCTATAAACTCCCTCCAGAGGCTCGGTGACATGTCCTGTGTGACATGCCATTTGGACGTGTTGCACAGGACACGTCATGGATACGTGCCCTGTGGGGGTGGGGCTGTGTAATCATGGTGGCATCCACAAGTAGTAGGGTTAGGAAGCGTGCAGTTGCTGTACGCTTCCTAACCCTACTATTGGCCCCATGACGGCACTTCCTGGCATTTATCTCGGGCCAATGCCAGTTATTCACAGGTATTTTCCATTAAAGAAAAGTAGCACTACATTAACACTCAGACAACAGGATGTGTGCAGAAGAGTAACAATGGCGGGATACAGACCGCTCAAAAAGGGTGGTCTGCTGCCGTCCTGGTTTGCTCCGCGAGGGAGCTGCAGCGGACAAACCGCGCAGCTCCATTGCGGAACAAAAAGAACCTGGAAAAAGTGGTTTCTTCTTGTGGTGCCTTTGTGGTGCCACAAGGTGCCAATTACGTACTTGGGGCATCACAAAGGCGCCGGGACGTGCGGACGCTAAGTGTCCATCTTGTCACAATGGCGGCGCCCATGTGTAAATGGCGCCACCATTTTGACACCCCCGTCACATGCTAGGGGTGAGGCTGCTATGTATGCTACATCCTCGGCCAACCCCTAGCACATGACAGGGGCGGCGTAAAGGCCCATTTAAATCAGACCAATATTGTGCAACAATTAGTGGAAACAGACACTATAATTCAGCTTTAATTCAACTTTCAGAGCCTTGCGTAGTAATGTCCACAGTCCAAATTACCAATTTACTTTGTATTATCCAGCAGGAAAAGATCTGAGGGATGAACAGGAAAGAAACTCCCCAAACCAAATTGCCAACTACCAAATGATTATCTTAGGGGCGAAACAGAGCAACCCTTTGCACTGGTTTTGGGGTGGCATCAAAGCATGGCATTTGGATGCCAGACACTCTGACACCACCCCCAAACTGGCATCATCCCACCCACATGGTTGGCAGGTTTGTGGCATTCCGGTGGCATGGTATTTATATGCTGCACACTGCAGGGTCGCCACAAAGTTGTCACCACAGCAGACAAACAGGCTTTTTGGCGATTAAAACAGGAGTGGCATTTTGCCACTTCTTTTTGTGCTGGCAAAAAGCCGAATTGGGGATATGACGTGCAGTTATCACAGCCCCAACTTGGAGTTCAAAGGGGTGGCAACAAGCCACCCCTTCAGGGTCGTATTTTTAGGCCCTTATCACCATACACAAAGAAAAAAAATCAACTATGTACTGGATAAATGCTTCCATTCCCAAGCAAGTCTGGTAACATAGGCGAGGGACATTCTGGATATGGAAGCGCCACGATACTGATAATTGTATTGTTGCTCTTTCCTCTAACAAACCCTTGCATCAATTTTCCTTTTCTTCAGCTGTCAGAAATGCTGAAAACTTTCATCTCCACTTCCATTTCAGACCTTATCAATATAAGTGAAGTTAGAAAATTTTCTTTGTTCCCAGACTGAGTCATTTTACCCTTATATACAAACCGCATACCCTTACTGTATATATAAACCACATTTGTCATTTTGTTGTCCATTCACAGAGTTTGAAAATATCCCTTCAGATCATTTCACAGCATAGTTGGGCTTTCACTGAAGAATTAATACAGAGAATCATTTCTACAAATAGTCAAGCTTTTTTCTGTACCTTATTTGTCTAACCCACTTCTGTTTGTTTTCCTATGTAGACACTTGCAAAATTAGACAACATAAGAAATCAACGGGCAATTTTTATTTTGCATTTCATAACATAGCAAAGACCTGCATCTTTAAAGACAGGTTCTCAGGGATTTTTATGCATAATGTATTTGTGCTTCTTGGATTTCTGCGTACGTGCATATTATGAATTCTGGAAAATATTTTATAACTAGTAAAGAAATGTCTAATAATATTTTATAACTCAAGGCATAAAAAAAACTAGAGGCCAAGTCATAAACTCTGGAGTTTTTAGCTGGTGCAGTAATTGTTTTCTCTACTTAGTTAAACTGTTTGAGGGTAGTAGTCATGGAAATCTTGAGAGTGTATTGGATTATTTTGGCACAGAATGTGGGAAGTGCAGATAAAGCAAAGCCATTTTTTCTACAGTTTCCACAAATAATAAGAGTTGTAGTGGACCAGACAAAATGTCAGTGTAGTATAGCATTTTGTTGCCACTGTGGCTAACCAGATGCCTATGAGAAGCTATAAGCAAGGCATGCACATTTTAGAGTTTACAAATTTATGTTACCCAGCAATGTAAGTCAGAGGCATACAGTCATTGCTGGCTGCAGGATTCTGGGACCTGCATTATATATAGTAACATTTCTGAGCTCTGTAAAGGCAGTATGTCTCTGCATATTGAAGGTGATCCAGGAACATCATTAGTAACTACTCATTATTCTCAATAAAATACATTTACAAAAATAGCGTCTATAAAAAATATTACAGGTAGTTCCTAACACTGCAGTCTTTTATCGTGTTGTAGGAATACCATAACTTTCCTGGCAGGGTTGATGCTTTTTATTCCAGTGGTGTCCCTAAGTATGAATCTTTACTTTCATTTACAAAAATGAATGATGTCATTTGAGGATACTTGCAGATGGGGTAAACCATGCCTCCATTCATGCTCTCTCAGCATCTTTTCAACCATGTTCATCCAGTCCCAATTATAGAGTCCTGTTCAGTTTGACACATAAAGGTCTAGAATGCCCCCGGATACACATTAACATCTAGAGGCAGGGTATATAGGTATACCCGCCTCCCCAGTTTTAGCCCTTTATACATAAGGGTGAGCAGATGTATAGGGAATATATTTACCAATACAATACATCCAGCCACACCAGAAATACTGTACTGCAGATGCAGAATAAGGGGGAGAAAGACATCTTTCTCTTTCTGCAATTTGAGAATGCACATGAATTGCCCTGGTTCTAAAGTGACTTTTCTGTGTAAATGTCTGGCAAGTTGAAACAGAAGTCCAGTGTATTGCATGTCCTACATGGAAGCTATGACTAAACGATAACATAGTTATCATCGTGGTAATGTATGCCCACCCATACCTTGAAAATGAAAACAAGCCCTCTTGTTACTAATACCATGGCCAGACATTGTTTCATAGAGAACTGTAGAAGGGAAAGGCACTGCCCAATGAGTCAACAAGATCATTTCCTTAACTGCCTATAGATTCCTTGGAATGTCTCCCATCTGACCTTTGAGCTCTGATATGAGAGATTTGCTCTGAGTGAAAATTATAGCTACAGAAAAAGGATTTTCTCCAGTTTGTCAAAAGGAGGAGGAAAGAGCTTAGTAGTACCTTCACCTCTTCTCTGATCCCATTCAGTATCCTACATATAGTTCTCATTTGTTTATCCCTGAGTAATTAGAGAAATGAGAACGATTTAAGCAGGGTGAGGTAGCAGATTTTGTATACTGTCCCAATCAAAATCTTTTGCTTATTTGATGCCAATTGCAATTTGGGAAGAATATGCCAGTGAGTGATTCAGTAAAATTAAAGGCTTTATCAGAATAAGGGTGAATTAAATATCCAATGAGCTCAACTCCAGCTTCTTCTGTTTAACTCAATTTTTAAAGAAAAAAATTACTATAAAAATTATAACCAAAAAACCTGGAATAGACTTAGCACCCTGTTGACCACCTGTCACACAGTTTCCAGGCATGCCACCTAGAGATTGTTTGGATCATTAGTTGGTGCAGATTTCAATCTTTCATTTAAAAAAGTAAAGAAAAAAAATCTTAGCCTTTGTAGGAGCAGAACTATAGGGCAAAATATTCGGTCATTAATCTGTCTGTTTTGGGAGAAACAAGTCTGCCCCGCCCCTGTTTATCCCATGAGTGAAGTCTCACATCTATGACTGACATTTGGGACTAGTTCCCATTGGTAAATATTATAACTCTGCAAAAAAGTCTAGCTTTTAGTGGAAAGTCTAACTGAAGTCTATTCTGTAGACCTCCTTGAAAAGGTTATACACAAAAAGCAATGGATCTTCTCTATACCATTTCTCTCAGAAGAGTAATTACTACAAAATGGTACAAATAGTTAAATGTAGCAGTTGTGGGGGAAAACAGCTATTAATGTGCTGAATATGCACACATGGAATAAAAACTAACACTGATAATTGTAATAATTGACAAAATATGAAAATTAGATGTCCAGATTAATGGGTCTAAAATATGGCAACCCTAATTTGGACAAGGGCTGGAAGAAGTCCACACTTTTCTTGTTTTAGCAAAAACAACTCAACATCACATCATTTACTCATACTTATAAAGGTAGTAGATATCATCTTCCCATATTTAGACATATTGTGCATGGATTGGTTTCAGAAGTAAGCAATGAAACATAGCAGATTATCAGGATTGAGTGGTGTGTGTGTATATATACACATATACATACATATATACATACACACATACACACACACAGAGAGAGAGAGAGAGAGAGAGGTATCATGATATTTCTGTAGAGAAATTAGGTTTTGAATCTCCCAAAGGTCAAAACAACAGCAGCAGCATAAACAGTGGGAGATTACAATGACATATTCTGAAACCAGAAGTCTGGTTTTGGAATCTATGTCCAACAGTATTACAACATGTTTATTTTGTTGAGTAAAACATTCTGAACATTATTTTGTAGCTTCATCCTCTAATACATATAGCAGTAAATTGGTGTGCTGGGAATTTTGAGGCAGGGTTTTTCTTCTTCTTTATGGTGCTGAGGATTTTCCTCCATCTTTCCTTTTCTTTACTACTGATCTTCATTCTTCCTGTAATCTGAGTAAAAACAGTGTCCATGGAATAGTTAAAAGACATATTTGATGTATTTCTGAAAACACCATGGGTCATCTCTTACACCAGCCTCCACCTAAGGGGGGGGGGGGGGATGCTCTCATACCACCTGTCATATGTCACATGGAAAATCCCCAGATAAAACAGGTGATGTAGCATAATTTTCTCTGCAATGCAATATGGTAAAAATGAGTTCTGCTATTTTAAAATACAGTATTAAAAAGAGGATCTGAGGATTATTATTTTTCTTTGCAATGGGTCGGTTATGAGATCTGGGAAAGGTGTCCTGTGGTGAGAAAAGAGCATTTCAATTTTGTGTGTTTGTCTTCCACTTTCAATAATTAAAAATGTTTCATGCCATGTGACCTGTTTTTGACCTAGTGAATTATCAGTTAAATTCAATATAAATTCAGTTTTACTTATTTTCTATTTTCATTCTAATGCCCATCTTCTAAAGCAAGATTGCCTATGAACCATAAAGTCCATTAAAGAACAATACATTGGCTTATGCCAGAGGCGAATAAGCAGGTTTTTGTGTGTGTGTGGGGCCCTGAACCTTTTCAGACTCCTTGAAGACCAGGAACTAAAATGTGGGGCAGGGGGAGCCTCTAGGAAGAGCAATTCATCTTCAACATAAGTCACATTCCCATCTCCACTCAGCACTGATTAACATAAAGCCAGTGTACGTTGTTTGTACCAACATTATAGAAGGAAGAGCAGGAACTCTGGCAGTGTCCCTATATTCACCTGATCAGTTTGATTCAATTCAGAACTTGGAAGTGTAACTTTTTGAGCAGGGTTACCTGGTTTAAACTAGGTTGGCTTAAACCAAGGTTTATATATTGTTTAAAGTCTGGTTATTATCACTTTTTTTCAACCCTTGTACTGGAATAACAATAACTGTTTGAATTAATACATTTTAACGTAAACTATTTGTTTTCAGTTGTTCATTGCTGGACTAGTAGCCAGTGTCCCTTGCTTCTTTTTAATCGCTTTATTTTATAATGCAAAAATGCCATTCAAAAACAAATCCTTCAGTTAACATGTTCAGCCACAGCAACTTGCTTTAAAAGAGAACCTTTTAAAGAACAATTTTTGTTTAAGGTAGTGGCCATAACATCTGGACTGAATTTTGCTACTTAATTTTCTGATTTAGTCCTATATTGGTGTAGTCCTATACATAGACTACAGACTTGTTAACATAATTCCCCAAGTTTTATTGAAAGATGTAAAATATATCAACACTTAATAACTCTGGATTGTTAATGTTAGAAAGCATTAAAACATGGTTGATCAAGCTTTCTAATACATAAAATAATGTTTCACAGCATTAATATAATAAACAGAATTCAATTTTTTTCATTAAAACATTAATGCAAAAAACTGATTTAAACAAAAAAAAACCCTGGCTTTTTTGAAAACAAACAAACTGCCCCCCCCCCCCCACTTTCTGGAAACACAATTCCCAAAATTCCCACAGCAAACACAGGCTAAAGCCATACTAGCTGGGAGATACTGGGTGTTGTGGTCTAAAATAAATACATAAATAAATCAATCACATTTTCAAGCTGTGATTCAAATATGATTGCTAGCTATATAGAGTAAGCTACACAAGTTATTCATAGGTGCATTTAGGCCTAGTTGGAGAGGTGGAGGGCACATCCTCCTCACTGTGTAGAATTATTGTTATTATTATTATACTTTATTTATATAGCGCTGTAGATTTACACAGCGCTGTACATACAATCAATAAAATTGATAAAAATGAAACCTGCCAATGGCGTACATTCTGGATAATAACAAAATACATATTAAACAATAAAATAATAAATAATAATAAAACTTTTATTTATATCCTGCTTTTCTGTGACAAGACAATCAAAGTGGCTTACAACACGTTAAAATCCACATTTACAAATTTATGTCCCAAATTCCCCCCCCCCTTTAAAACAGGATTAAACAAGTTACAATTAAAACATTAAAAACACAATAAAAAATATAACGAGGACAGAGCGGTGGGCTGATACATGATGTGGGGGGCAGTCATTCTGTGTCCAGGCACTTTTATTCAGGAAAGGCCTGCCGGAGGAGATCCGCCTTGACAGCTTTTTTAAAGCTGTCTAAGCTGGCAATTTGACGGATCTCGTCTGGCAGACTGTTCCATAGTTTGGGAGCAATTGCAGAGAAGGCCCTCTGGGAGGAAGCAGTTAGTCTGGTTTTTAAAGGCTGCAATAGATTCCTCCCAGAGGACCTGAGGGTGCGGGGCAGATTACTGTATATGGAAGCAGGCGATCCCTCAAATAGGTTGAACCCAAGCCATGTAGGGCTTTAAAGGTTATAACCAACACCTTGTACTGTGCCCGGAAAATAATAGGCAGCCAGTGAAGAGATTTTAAGATGGGCGTTATTCGGTCACTCCTAGTTTTTCCAGCGGCCAGCCTGGCTGCCATATTTTGCACTAGTTGAAGTTTCTGGACTAGGCACAAGGGTAGCCCCATGTAGAGTGCATTACAGAAATCAAGTCGTGAAGTTACCAGTGAATGTACAACAGTTTCTAGGTCCTTTACTTCCAGGAAAGGGTGCAGATGGCATATCAGCCGGAGCTGACAACAGGCGCTCCTGATCGTTGCATTCACCTGATTTCTCATGTGAAGTGACGGATCTAGGAGCGCCCCCAGACTGTGAACACATTCCTTTGTGGAGAGTGTGACCCCATCTAGGACTGGAGGTTGCAACCCTATACCTGGTTTGGCGGCCCCTACTGTAAGTACCTCCGTTTTGTCTGGATTCAGCCTGAGTTTGTTTTTCCTCATCCAGCCCATTACCGCTTCAAGACACTGATTGAGGAGACAAATGCCATCTGTTGTCATAGCTGCTGATCGGGACATGGAGAAATATATAATAGATAGATAACAGATAATAATACAAGATAGCATTATATGAAATAAGCAGACAGCTAATTAAAAACATAAAATATCAAATCAACTATCAGATTACAATCAGATAAACAATCACACAATGCCTGGGAATGCTTCCCTGAACAATATAGTCTTCAACTCAGTACTGAAACTGGTCAAGGAAGTGATGAGCCATGTTGGTGGGGGAAGAAGGTTCCAGGAGTGAGGGGCAGCAAGTGAGAAGGGACGAATCCAGGATGGGGCAGTGGAGATCCTAGGCTGGGACAGCAGACCTTGACCACCAGAACGGAGGGTGTGAGTGGGAATGTAAGGAGAAAGAAGTTCAGATAAATAAGGAGGGGCCACACCATGCAGGGCTTTAAAAGTCTAGAACTGTTCCTGGATTGTATAAATTCAGATTTTAAGTGGAAATGTCATGTCACTTATCTACATCACTGTGTAAACATTTTTCTGGTAAGAGTGTCAAGCTGAGAGATCAAGATTCAAAATCTGCAATCAGCCATAAAGTGAAGTTTGTTTACTTATGTATTTTCCGGTGTATAAGACGACTGGGCATATAAGACGACCTCCAACTTTTCCAGTTAAAATATAGAGTTTGGGATGTACTCACCGTATAAGACTATCCCTCTTCCAACGCACACCAAATAAAAATTAAAAAAAAAACCCATCAGATTTTATTTCAATATGGTAATTTAAATTCAAATGCTTATGACATTCAGGTAATTAGCAGGAAACCTTGTTGTATATAAAGCCTGCTTGGATTGATCAGCTCTCCGGGCCTGCCCAGCCCTTCCTGTCTCCAAGACTATCAGAGCAGTAGCTGCTTTCATATGATCACCGCATACGGCGAGGATGTGGCTGCGGCCGTTTTTGAGCACCCCTACCATATGTGGCGACCGCAGATTCTCCAGTCCAGCTCGGAAGTTTCAGCACCTGCCCTATAATATGACACCCAGTGTATAAGATGATCCCTGACTTTTGAGAAGATTTTCCTGGGTTAAAAAGTAGTCTTATATGCCAGAAAATACAGTAACTTGTGCCTGCTAAATACAACAAAATCCAAAATCCTCAAAAGATTAGCATCTCTTAACCTAACATATCTTTCAGGGTTATTGTGAAGATGAAGGGGGAGGGATATGTTTAAATTGAATAACTGAAGTTAGAATGAATGAAATATATCCCTAAATATATATATTTTAAAATATATATTAAAATATTTTTTAAAAAATTAATAAACCACAATTATTGAATTTAATACAATCACTAGGAAAGGGAAGGGAAAATATATAAGCCATTAAATTCTATAAGAAAGAAGCAATGCTTAGTGGAAGGGGAACATATGAAGTCTGAAAAGATGCAAAAGCTCTTCTTAAAGATGACTCAAGTAAAATCCTTAATAGGAAGGAAGTCAGTTGGCTTCTATGTAATACCAATTCACAATCTGTTCACAGCCAAATGTATTTTGACCAAGGTCTTCCTCAGTAGCGGAGCTCTTCTTACTTGGTTTGTGGTTCCTTATCTTCAAAAAACAAGTCAAAACCTTGATAATGCCTATTTTCTAAAGATAACATGAATTTAAATATACATCAATAACAATTAGTACTTACTACAACTGAAGTACTATAGATAGAATGAAGAATAAAAGCCACCTGGGATGTCTTGAAGGAAGGTACAGAAATGTAAGGAGTACATCATAATCAGCACCCATAAGGCATAAAAGAGACCACTATTTTTTAAAGTGAAGGGAAGCAAATTATTATGTCCTTGTGTCATGTCCATCTGTCAACCCACCCCTTGAAGAGCCATCATTTCCTCCTGCATCCATCATTTAGCAATTGTTCAACAATGGAGATGAGTTTAACTTCCACTGTTATCAGTCAGTCATTAACCTATACGAGCATGAACAGCCATTTAGACATAACCAACTCAAGATGGCATCAGAATATTTGTTTGCATTTATCACCAGGCATTGTCCTACAATTATTTCCACCTAAAACTAGATCTGATTTCAGATGCATGCAGTTTCACATCCTTTGTTAACTTTACAACCTACTTTTATCTCTGTGGAGCACTTTCCTCTGCATGAACTGCAGTTCATGATAAGATTTTGAAGTGCTTCCTGTTTTTCTTATGCACCGTGTCTTTTCTAAAAAGCGTAGCATGTTGAGTTCATCAAAACTGATGTTCTAGTTTAGCGTGTCTACTTCCTCAGAGAAACTATGTGCACTTTCAGTTGAAAGCAGTCTGAAATGACTGCAAACAGTTTAGTTTCATCTGATTACCAAAAGTCATCTGACAGTCAGCCAAGATGAGAGCTTGGAAAAGTTACCATTTTGGACTATTACTCCCAGAATTTCCCAGGCATTGATCATGGAAATCTCTTTGGCAAGTCACACTCTCTCAGCCTCAGACAAAGGCCATGGCAAGCCCCCTTTGAATAAATCTTGCTCAGAAAACACCATGATAGCTTTCTCTTAGGCTCACCAGAAGTCAGAATTACTTGAAGCCACGCAGCAACAACAACCAAAGGCTGGAAGACTGTTAGCATTGTAATCCAGAAAGTAGCTTTTCCAAGCACTTGTCAAAGTAGTATCCTGTGACTGGCATTCCTTCTCTCATTAATAAAAAAAATCTTAGGGACTAAGAATAGGGTGGAAAACTGGAAAATCTGGGAGCCATTTTTCTGCACCTAGGACCTCTGTCTGTCTGTCTATCTAATTTATATATTACCTTTCTTCCAGTATAGTACTCAAGGCAACTTAATTTGTTTACAAATTTAAACAAAGTACAGATAAAACCTTTTTCATACAAAACTTTAAAAATAAAACAATTCTATTTAAAAATTAAATTAAAATAAATTAAAAACACATTAAAACAAAAGAAGGGAAAAAACAAACCATTAATAGATGCTTTCATCAGAGAGGGGCTATACAGACTGCCCTAAAGGGGCTGTCTGCAGCCGCCCCTTTCCTGGCCAGATCGGGGCCACGGCAACCTCATGCCGCAGCCTCGATCCAACCTTCGGAGGGCACAAAAAGAAGCTGCAAAATGTGACTCCTTTTTGTGCCCTCAAGGGCAGCATAGCTGCAGTGGCACAAGTCTATGGCACCTCTTTGGCACTGCATCATTTGGACGTAGTGCCAGAGGTGCATCATGATGGCTTGGTCTGGAGTGGTGGGCACCATCATGGCACCCTGGAGGGGGAGTTAGGGCAAGTGTCATTAGGATGCTGCTCCCTGACTCTGCCCACAGGCTGGCCTTTTGGGCTGATCTCTACAGGCCCTAAGTTAAGAGTCTAACTAACTAAAAAGGTCTTTGACAGCTGGTGGAAAGAGAGCAGATGGGGCCAACCAAGCCTCCCATGGGAGGAAATTCCACAACTTGGGAGCATCTTTCTCCTGTGCCCACACCAAATGCACCTGTGATAGTGATGAGATAGAAAGTTCTCACATGAAGATCTTAAAAGTCAGGCAGGCTCACAGAGGGGGTTAGGGTCTTTCAGGTAGTCTTGACCCAAGCCATGGACTAGAAGACATCCTCTCAAAAATGAAATCAACCAGTTTGCTCACCCCAAAGTAGCTGGACATTTACTTCTGGTTTTGAAAATAGGGTTAGGGTTAAGCAGTTAATTGAGTTCCTGCAACTTATTTAAAGGTGAATAACCACTCCTGTAAGTTTCTGGGTAATTCATCCTTTTCTTCGGGCAAGAAAATGGGTGTTTGGAGTCTGGAGGGGTTGAGGGATATGAAATAGTCTTGGGAGGTCCCAGGCCACACTTTGTCCAACTCTGTATAAGACAGATGGAGACTGGGGACAGACTTTTTTGGAGTGGTGCAATTACATCTATGCTACTTGACATTATGCTCTAGGTAAGCCCTTGTTTGAGTGTTTCTGCTGGTTTTATGATACTTCTACTTGTTTTTACTGTTGTTGATATTATTGTTGTTTAGGTTTGGTTTCTTGGATTATCTTGTCAGGGATTTGAAGGGTTAAAACACAGCACACAGAGAAATGCTTGATGTGTGTGTGTTTGGCCATGAGCATTCAGCAGAGTGGCAAGGCTGATCAAGCTCAGCTGAAGCTCATTGTCTCAAGGACACTTCAGTGCCCAAGTGCACATAGCCATGGCTGATGAAACCATGTGTCTAGATTGCACAGGAGACACATGACATGGTTACACACCTGAACTCACTGGGTTTGGGAGACCACATGGTCTGGAGACTATATAAGCCCAGGGGTTGCAAGTGTGTGGTGTGGGTTTGAAGTAGGAGTTGGATTGGTATGTTTTGGAGTTTTAGAGATCTGGTTTTGTATAATAGCACTGTTAATAAAGAGCACTTTGGGGATTTTGTTTCTCTGGTGGTTTATTAGAAGAAGCTACAGCATTGGTTTGCTGTGTGTCCCCGGAGGTTCCTGCATTGCTTCAGTTCCTGGAAGACATCCAGTTGCTGTCATCCCAAATTGGACTTTGGAGCCACGCTTCAGCTTCTGGAATTTGCCAGCTCTGCTCCAAGGGTCTGATTTAACCCCAGGACACGTTGGAGTCGCTGACAGTGGTTGTTGGACCCCAGCAGTTGCACTGACATATCTGTGGTAAATTGCTTTGGATAATAGATTGGAAAAGTGTAATAAAACTATATGAAAATAAAGAAATGTAAAATGTAAAAGCCCTACTCTGACACATTTTAACGTTATTTTCATGAATGTATGTGTGTGTTTGTTTTAAAATGTTAAAACACATTTTCCTTGGAAAATGCTTGCAACAGTTTGTATAGGAGGCAACACTATGCACAGAAATGCTTATCTTCAGAAGAGGGTACAGAAATGTTTATATATTTTCATGCAAACTTTAAAAATAATTCTAAAAACTTGGGATAAATTGGAAAAAGTTTAAGACTGGGGAAAAAATTCAGGTGTGCAGGAGTGTGAAAGAGAGGAGCTTGGCAAGCCTGAGTAAAATCACCAAATCAGAGCCTTAAGAATATGGTGAAGGGCCTTTGGATGAAACTATAAAATCAGAGGCTTATCAAACTGTTAGATAGGGCCAGTTTGGAATAGAGGAACTGATAAACTCTGAACAGGAACTTTGATGTGAAGGGAACTGAGAATGTGGAAGGAGGTCAGACAGAAGTGTTACTTTGGTCTCAAATAGACACGCCAAAATAAAGCTACTTCAGGTCACTTTGGAGGTATGCTGTTTAAATGACACACATCTTAAGAGTCCAAAAGCTGCGCCAAAGCTGTGTCAGTCTTTAGGACTGGAGCGTGGTTTTGGAGTGACTTCCAGCATTTTAGGATGTATGCATCATTTAAACAGCATACCTCCAAAGTGACCAGAAGCAGCTTTATTTTGGCTTGTCTGTTTGGGTCCTTTATTTAAAATGTGGTGTTATAGCATACTGTACATGAAACCAGTGTCAGTCCATATGTTTAAGATATTATACAATAAATGTTTACTGGCTTTATTTTCTATAACTCTGTCTGGATGTTTTCAATTAAAAATTAATAAGGAAGATTGGTCACACAATACCAGACTGACAAGATTATCTCACTGCTTTGTTTCCCAATCTGGGCATGGGCTGAGACTGGGCTGGAACCATGTGTTATCACACAGCTCCACGCCCAGATTGTTACCATCCTGTACCCAATTCGAATGTCTCCCATTACTTTACTAAGAATGGAAAAGAAGCATTTTAGCTAATTATGGGAGAAGTCTGATCTGGCATAGGATGATAATGATCTGGGCACGGAACTGTGCGATAAGACACTGTCCCAGTACAGTCTCAGCCTGTGCCCAGATCGGGAAAAGACAGTCAATGCAATAATCTCCTGAACCAAACAATCATTACATTTGCTTGTCCATTTTTAAGTACCATCTTGGGACCAAGAATGAGATCCTGGAAGGGATTTTAAGGGTAAAAAAGCAAAGTGAGTGATGGAAGTCCAATGGTTCAACTGAAGGGCAAACCTGGTGTCACAAGAGCAAATCAGATTTAAGGTTAGATTTAAGACGAGAAAAAAAATGAGGAATGGTAAGAAACCAAAGCAGCAGATATGTCAACTAACTAGCCCTTTATAGCCATATGGGGACAAGGAATTAGATTCTAAAGCAAGGGTGGACCAATGTGACCCACCAGATTTTGCCAGACCAATTCATCACCATTGTCTGTGTTTCCTGGGGCCATTGGGAATTGCTAATACCATTTGGAGCATAGTAGTCCAGCTCTTTTCTAATACCTCAATATGTATTCTGTTATACCTCCCAGCAGCATGTACTAATGGCATATGCTGAGAGTCATGGTGGCATGATTCACAGATCATCATATTATACCATCATCCATTCTGAAACCCAGATTATGCAGCTCCACAATTTTTCATAGATGTCCTCCTGCATATATTTATAATAAACAGAATGGGTTTAATTATGCCAATAATGATACTTTTAAAAGCTATTTCAAAGGGATCTGGCAACATAACACATGACAGTGGGAAGGATAGAGTTCCCCTTTCATGCCACGTGGAGAGAGGCATACTAAACAGTCATGTATAGATATAACATTTGTGTAAGTGTGTGATTGGTAGCACTGGGAAATTTGTAGGACAGTTTTGTGGCCTTGCAGAGATGGTTTGTGGGATTATTTCATAGCCATTTGAAATTATATATGTTGCCACCCACACATTCAATCTGACTTCAGAAGAAACTATAATCCTGTTGATGAAATAAAGGTAGGTGAGCTTACTTTTCCAGATTAGTGACACAGAATGCTTAGTCCCAATAGAGTACACTCACTGAATCATTTGTTGAATAGTGATCCCACAGATGGGGAGGTCTCAATGATTCACTGAATTTGTTTGAGGGTATAACAACAGCTTTTAGGTTAGACAGAACAATAAATACAGCAAATGTAGACACTGGAATCAACATAGCAAGGCAAATTTTTCATCAAAATATGATGGAAGAACAAAATAGCAACTCAGCAATTCAAGATTCTTTGCATCAGAGTTTCTTGTCACTCTAAAGCACTGATGGAGAAACTTTTAGAGGCCGAGTGCCCAAACTAAAAGGTTTTCCAACACCAGATGTTACCTGGTGCCAAGGGTGGGACTCCCACCCTCTGGGGGTGGGACTTCTGCTCCCTGGGGATGGGGCTTCTGGGTCAAGACCTCTTCCCCTGCCCTCCCGGACCTTCAGCTGCCTCTCCAGAGATAGCAGAAGGCCTAGCAGCATGGGAGGAAAAAGAGGAACAGGCATGCACCTCTTCCTCCTCCTCTCCCTTCACCGTTCTCGGTCTTCAGCTGCCTCCAAAGAACCAACTGGAGGCCAGGAAGGGTCGGAAAGGAGGAGGAACAGGTATGTGCCTCTTCTTCCTCATCTCTCAGTGCTGTTCCCAGCCTTCAGCTGCTTCCAAAGAGGCAGCTGGGGGCTGGGAAGGGTCAGAAAGAAGGAATAACAGGTGCACGACTCTTCCTCCTCTTCCCCTGCCATGTGCTGGGGGAAATGGTGTTGTGTGCCATCTCTGGCACATGTGCCATAGGTTTGCCATCACGGCTCTAAAGCATATATTTCAATGATTTTTAAAACATTTATATTGTAATTATATTTTATTGAATTTGTTTGGAATATTTTTGAATATTATTTCCATAATTTAGAGTAGAAGGGTCTGGCTTGTAAAGGGGCCCAACTGAGTGTATACGTTCTTTCCTAAATTTAACACATAGTAACAGTAGAAGGGAGTTAGCCCTTGGCATCCTACTGCACTCCTATCAATAACCTGGAAAGTTTCAGTTGGTAGAAGATAGTTATGGGAAATTTAGGTCAGTCTTGACATCTCAGTGTAAAAATATACATATAAACCATGCTGAAAGCTAATTTAACAACTGTAATTACAACGAGTAGTATAGGCCCCATGTATTCTCCAACCATGTCTGTATTCTCATATGTATTCCTTGTTTCTATGGGACTATAGTTCTTTTGTCCATTAATTTACAATTTTTGTCATCACTATTTTGATTTCCTAGGAATAACACCAGTAAGCAATGCAATTTATTCAGGCTGAAAACAATGAATAAAGATTTGTTTATTTCCAGCAAATAGGAAATATATGCAATCATTCTGTACACTGAGAGTCTCTCATTACCTCGTAGTGAACTGGAACTGCCAACAAAAATGACAGAAGTTGCTGTTTCTCAGAATGATAGTTTATCAGTCCATTGTGACATATGCTAAACCTTATTAGATACATTTGTGATATTCATTTGGGTAAAAAAATTGGGTAAAAAAAATACTGGACTATCTATGTTGTCCAACACTATTATGTTTTGATTAGATCAAAGTTCGTGCTAACAAGAGCCTGAATGGAAGTTTATGAAATTAGAATAGATGCAGTCTTGTCAACCAGAATGAGACTAATTTAAATGATCAATGATGATACCAGAAAAATGAATACTAGTGGAAACATATTGTCTGATAAGCATAAAAGCATATACGAAACAGATTGGTGCTTTTGAGAAACCTGGTTGAGTCACAACAGAAGACATAATATTATGGGAACCAATAAGGAGACATCTACATTTAGTTCTTCAACACAATTGCAGCATATTCAGTAAACTCAGTTTCCACAAAGGGCTCACTTTTCTCAAAATGTTCTCTATGGTTCAGTGTTGCATAAACAAGGGTATCCTGGTTTGCAGATAAGAGCTGGTTGGTGACAGATTTGTCATGTGCAGGTTTTGATGTTACCATGTTGGGCTTCTTGCAGTTGATTTGTCTGCTGTCAACAGCACTGCCACTGGGAAGCTGTTGCAAGGGAGAAACAAATTCATCATTTGACACATGGCTGCTAGTATCATTGCAGCATTTGACATTCTTATAGCTATTGATCAGACAGAGAGAGAGGAATGTGTCTACTCCTACCAGTAAGATGCAATGCAGGAATGTGAGTCACGTGGCCCTCTGGAGCAGTGGTTCCCAACCTATGGCTCTAATGATGTAGTTTAGGAGGAGTGCACTAGAGAATTCAAAGTACCTTTCCAAACTACAAATCCCAGGATGGAGCGATGGCAGATGAAATTGTATTATAGTGCTATAAATGTACAGTGTAGATACTCTGTTTTGACTAAAGTGCCCTTCTCACTTCTCCAGAGTCTTGTTACAAGACAATGTGTAACTTGCCTCTAGCATCTGTACATTTGTGAGATTTCAGAGGGAAAAAAAATAAATTCATATAAAACAATGCACATACATAAAAACGTGAATGGTTAAAATATACATAAGTGAAAAACACACACAAATATGATTTAGTTACAGAAATCAGGGAAACTGCAGAAATAAATGCACATATTAGGAAAATTTTGTACAAAGATAGCATAGATTTTGATGTGAAGAACAAACTACCAAGTTTCACAATCCAGGATGGAACCAGGATGGGAAGACAATGCAGATGGGATTCAGAGAAATTCAGTGAAATTGAGATTGAGAGATTTTCACATACTGTACTTGCTTCTGTGTGGTTGCTGGCTCTATAAACAACTACCGTATTTTCCAGCGTATAAGATAGCAATAATAGGATTTATTTATATACCGCCCAATCACTGGGAATCCGAGCGGTTTACAACAGAGGGGATAATAGATGGTTCCCTGCCCTCAGGCTTACAATCTAAAAGACACAACACAAAAGGAGAAGGGAATGGTGAGGGGGGGGGGGGGGGGGGGGGATCAGGTCCAGCAGTTCTTCTCTCCCTCTGAGGCCTGGACCAAGGCAGATGGACCGGAGGGAGGGCTCTTCTTCTTCCAGGCAGGTCTGTTGGAGCTATCCTGCCTCTCTCTCCCTTTTTACCCCCGTCTTATATGCCGGGTTGTGTTTGGCAGCCTCCATAGAGACAGGTGAATGGTGAATGGTGAATAGAGACAGGTGAATGGTGTAACCACCTCTCTGTCTCCGGGGTCCTTGCGGGTTCCTATCCTGGCAGGCACCACGGCTGGGCTCTCTCTCACTGCCATTGCTGGAAAAGATGGCAGAGAAGCGGCTCCAGAGCCAGTCCAGAGGAAGAGGGATGGTCGGGCTGAGAGAAAGAGCAAGCCCCTTATGCCTCGCTGCCTCCGCTGCCGCCTGGGATACTCCGCTCCTTCCGTGGCATGCCGGACTGCGAGAGGCCCTATTGCAACTTCTGACACCCGCCTTCCAGGCCTCCACAGAGGCCCTCTCAAACTGGCGCATGTGGGCGCCAGACCCCCTTAATTCGGCCTATAGGAGGCCAGGGACACTGCCTGCATGCGGCTTGGGGGTCATCTTATACGCCCAGTTGCCTTATACACTGGAAAATATGGTAGTCAAGTCAAGTTAATGTTTACTGTACTAGCCAAAGGCCCTGACAAAATGAGCTTATCAAAAAGTGTAAAACATTTAAAACAAAATGCACACAATACAAAGGACAAAAAGGAGTTAAAATAGTTAACTGATATAAAGGACAAAAGGGAAAAAAGGACATCTTTCCTGGATGTTAGTAAACTTATACAATATCATCATAAAATCTAATTAATACTTTGTGTCTTCAGGGAAATGTATGGCAATTTTATTTAACTCTCTCTTTCTAATCTTTTTTTGCAGCAATGGCGAAAAGAGCCACTCTATGTGTTAAACAGTCATTGGTGTCACTCAAAAGGAATAAACAGCTATATTCATGCCTAAGCACTGGGAATTGAGAATAATCATAGCCAAAAATAAATAGATGTTTCAATAAACAAACCTACCTCTTTTGTTTCTTCCTCTAAGGTTGATGAAACTGTCTTGTTTCCCCCTAAAAACAAAAAGAAAAACACATTATACTGTTGGAACAGCTTTTCCACATTAGCTGTAAAAGAATGAACCAGGCTCTGGGAATCTTTTGACTCATAAAACTGGGATCAGGCTAAATTTTGTTGGTAGGCTGAATTATCAAGATTATATAAGAGGCAGGCAATGCATATTAGAAATAAATTGGATTTCTCCAAGACTATGAGTTTCATAAATACTAAATAAATAAACCTCTGGAGAGTTATGAGAACATAGTTATGTACGTTGTCTAAAATAATCTGAAAGACAGGGGTCAGATAAATGAATTTCTCATCCCAGGGAAGAGAGTAGAAAATGGAAGACTGAAGACCAAAAAGTTCACCTTGAAGCCTCCGTTTAGATTGCAGCACGCCAAAGCAGCAGAAAATGAAGAGGCCCAGTGCTCCCAGGGATGACAGGATATAAATAATCAACATCTTGTTCTTTTCAGATGCTTCACGATCTTCTGTAGTATTTCTAGCGTCATCAAATACAGTGATGTTGCTGTAATCTACACAGACAGTGAATCAAATGACTATTGAAATTCCATGGAATAGTGATATTGTTGACCTTAAATACACTCTAGTTTTTGTTCTGTTTTTTTTTGTTTGTTTGTTAAGAGTGAAAAGAACCTCAGAGGGTTCTTCCCAAGCTGCTTTTAGATCCCAGTGACATGCACCAATTAGTCCCTACAACTACTTTCATTTCTTTGCAAAATAAAGAAAGCCCTCAGACATCATGAAACTTTGACCTGAGAAGGTGAGTCAAGATGTTCCTTGATTGAATCCATACAGTTTTGCAGAAAACAGAACTGAAACATAAGCCCTATTCAGGTGTTCAGGACAGGTTCAGTCTGAATTTTTGAGGAAAGAAACCCCTTCCATTGCCGCTCCCCTGATTGTCTGAAAAGAAGACATTTTACTACAGAGGGAACTCTTTACTGTCAGGGATGATGGGAGTTGTAGCTCTTCACCTCTGGCTTGAACTCACCACCTGGTTGTGCACCGCGCTGACCAGTTTTGGCCAGTGGTTATAGCTTAGCAGAGTTACAGAGAACAGGCTGAAGACCCCGACAAACTCTCCAAGCCTTCTCACTCTTGCTTCCACAGAAGTCTTCACACCCTTCTTCAGGATCCAGCTGGCTCTTGTAGCTTCACCCAAGACACCAGACAACTCAGTAGTCTTAAATAAAAGATCTACTTTATTCTACTATATACAGCTCCAAAACTATCCAACACAACTCCAATACAACAATACTCAACTCCTCACTATCCACTACTACTACCCACTCTACAACCCACAAAATACATTGGGATGCATAGTCATTATTATAGTCAATGCATGGTACCACCCACTGTTGTCTGTTTCCACCCAGGAGGCGTTTACATCATTCTCATTGGTTCTCTTGGTTCATCCTATAATTAATGATTTCATCATCTCAGCCTTGACCACTTAACAATTGTCAGGTGTGTCCAATTATCCACTTTACATTTCTTGTCCTTGGCATTCAGGACTTGTTAATTGTATTACCATTTACACCTGTGTGGTTCTCAATTGGCTTCTGCTGAGTCACCCTGACTCTCACATACATGTTTTATTTCACTTACTGTATAACCCATGTTGCTTTAGAGGATAATGTCTTCCTCAGAATATGTCTGCTCACACAAAAAGAGCGAAAAGAGAGTGAGGCTAATCTCAGTTCTAAATTCTGATCAACATGACTCTTAGTCAAAGTACGTTCAGGGGCTGAACAGATGGCTATTTTATGTCACCTTCCCGGAGGCTTCAGAGCAGGGGTAGGCAATCTTTTTGAGCCGGGGGCCGGGTTGCTGTCCCTCAGACAACTGGGGGGCCGAAGCCAAAAAATTAAAAATTAAATTTTTTAAAAAAAATTAGATATATAAATAAACCAGGACAAATGTAGGACAAAATTTTCAAATGGAAGACACTTTTTTAAAAAAAAATGAAGGACACGCGAAAAAATTTGCTGATTTTTTAAAAAATGTTAATATAAATGCATGTTTCTGAGGCTTCTATAGACAATTGCCCCCCAAAGGCCCTGGCGGCAATCGGCGGCAGGACTGGGCTGGGGCCGGTCCCAAGGCCTTGCCGGGCCGCATCCGGCCCGCGGGCCGCAGGTTGCCTACCCCTGCTTCAGAGTATGGCATTTAGTGCAGTTTGAGAGCACTTAAACTGGCATGGTTTCATCCTATGGAATCCTGGGATTTATAGCCTGTTGTGGTACCAGAGCTCTCATTTCTCATAAAAGTACAAATCACAGAATTCCATAGCATGGAGCCATGGCAGTTGAAGCGGTGTCAAACTGCATTAATTCTGGACTGTAGATGCAGCTTGAATTGCCAATCTCTGTTCCTTTTACGTTATTTTTACCCAGTTTTCTAACCATAGGCCCCATTTCCCCTCAACCAGCTTCCTTAAATATGTTGCAAACAGTGATAGCATAAAAGGCATCATTTTTTTGTTTCTTTGATACCCCATGGGACTGAAGGCAGCTCACATCAAGTACTCAGTACAATGGATGGATGGATGGATGGATGGATGGATGGATGGATGGATAGATAGATAGATAGATAGATAGATTCAAAAGTTAAATAAACATTAAACAGTTTTCTTAAAACACTAAATTAAAAATATTGAAAACACATTAAAGCATTGTAAGAAAATAAAAACATAATATACCCCACTGAAAAATCCTTTTGCCACTGTTACCTAAAAGACAAAAGCCTGCCTAAATAAAAAGTGATTTCCTACTGGTGGAAAGAGAGAAGGCATGGGGCCAACTAAGGTTCCTGTGGGAGGTAATTCCACAAATTGGGAGCAGCCAGAGAAGACCCTCTCCCTCATCTTCATCAAACACATATCTGATGGGGGTGGGACAGAAAGAAAGGATAGATCACTTATGATGCCTACCTTGAACAATAACCTCTATTGCATGGCCTGCAATGGTGCTGTTAGCCACATTTGCTTCACAACGATACGTTCCGCTATCATTTTTATTAATAGGTTGAAAAGTCAAAACAAAAATGTTTCCAGTTCTCCATGAAGTTGTGTGATTTGGTCCAAGACTTAAAGAGAAGAATTTCTTGAGCATTGTATTGTACATATGCCAATGCACATTGGGCTTCTTTTGACAGTACATCACAGGGCACTCTATAGAAGTTGAATCACCGGATTTGCTGTAGTACTTGGTATTCCTCTGGACAGTAACAGCAATAGTGCAGTTATCAGCCTGAACCGCTGAAAGAGAAGATGGACAAAACTTATGTTTTGCATACCTCATATATTTCAATACTGTATGCAGTGACTATGCAATATCATTCATAGCTCTACTCAATGTTTTTTTATTCATGAATCCATATAAATAACAAATAATAATAAAACTTTTATTTATATCCCGCTCTTCTGTAGCAAGACAATCAGAGTAGCTCACACTAAAACATCCACATACAATATAATACTGTATATACCCATGTATAAGTCTAGAAATTTAGATTTAAAAAATGACCCCAAAAACCTGAATCGACTTATCCATGGGTCAATGTAAGTATTGTATCAAAACTCTTATTTAAAAGGAGGAATCATCCCCCGGTGAAAGATAAGAGTGTAATCTGTTCTGGAAGCACCAATTCTCTCTAGTCTCTTATCCATCCAGTGATAAGAATATGCACAAAAATCATAGCTGGAATTTTGTAGGTTCTTTGACATTGTTTTGGTTTGCTTCATCCTTTTGATCCTTTGCTATATGCCCCTAAATTTTGCCCTCGACTTATCCACGGGCCATATCAAAATCCACAATTTTTGCCCCCAAACTTGCCTGCGACTTATACATGAGCTCGACTTATAGTCGAGTATATACGGTACATAAAATTATAATATCCCACCTTAAAAAAGAATTAAATATATTACAATTAAAAGTTTTTAAAATCAATTTATAATAAAAATAGGCAGGGTGGTAGTAAATACATGGTGTGAGGGGGTAATCAATCTGTGGCTGGGGAATTTATTCGGGAAAGGCCTGCCAGAAGAGATCCATTTTGACAGCTTTTTTGAAGCTGTCTAAGTTGGCAATTTGATGGATCTCGTCTGGCAGGTTGTTCCATAGCCTGGGAACATTTGCAGAAAAGGTCCTCTGGGGGGCTGCAGTTAATCTGGTCTTTAAAGACTGCAATAAATTCCTCCCAGAGGACTGGAGTGTGCGGGATGGATTGTATCGAAGTATACAATCTCTTAAATAGGTTGGATCCAAGCCATGTAGGGCTTTAAAGGTAATAACCAACACCTTGTACTGTGCCTGGAAACTAATAGGCAGCCAGTGGAATGACTTTAGGATAGGTGTTATCCGGTCACTCCTAGAATTTCCGGTAACTAACTTGCCTGCCATGTTTTGTACTACTGTAATTGGAGTTTCTGGACTAGGCACAAGGGTAGCCCCATGTAGAGTGCATTACAGAAATCTAGTCGTGAAGTTAATAATAATAATAACATCTTTATTTATATTTCTCGCCTCTCCCCATGGATCGAGGCGGGAGTACATCAGATAAAATCACCATTACAGCAAGCACAAACTTATCCAAAATTACATCAATTAATTGACAAAGCAAATGCAATAAATACATACAAATCCATACCTATACAGTGGACCCTTGTTATACGCTGGAGTTCGGTTCCAAGATCCCCCGTGTATAACAAAATCCGTGTATGCTCAAGTCCCATTACATATGACATAGCAAAATGGTGTCCCTTATAAAAAGTGGAAAATCAAGGTAAATTTATACTTTTTTGGAACATTTTCAATCCGTGTATGCTTAAATCCGTGTATAAAAAATCCGTGTATAAGAAGGGCCGACTGTATATGATTAATGGAAGATAGGGTGTTACCCAGGTTCAGTTATGGTGGATCAAATGGATAAGCCTGCTGGAAGAGATCTGTCTTTAGTGCTTTCTTGAAGTTACCAATGCATGTACTCCAGTTTCTAGGTCCCTTACTTCTAGGAATGGGCACAGCTGGCGTATCAGCTCCTGGGCTTGTCATGTGAAGCGAGGGATCTAAGAGCACCCCCAGACTACGAACACAGTCCTTTGAGGAGAGCGTGACCTCATTTAGGACTGGAGGTTGCAACCCAATACCTGGTTTGGGGGCCCCTACTGCAAGTACCTCCGTTTTGTCTGGATTTAACTTGAGCTTGTTTTCCCTCACCCAGACCATTACTGCTTCAAGACACTGATTGAGAAGAGAATCATAGAATTGTAGAGTTGGAAGAGACCACCAGGGCCATCCAGTCCAACCCCCTGCCATGCGGGAAATCCAAATCAAAGCATCCCTGACAGATGGCTATCCAGCCTCTGTTTAAAGACCTCCAAGGAAGGAGACTCTATCACCCTCGGAGGGAGTGCATTCCACTGTCGAACAGCCCTTACTGTCAGGAAGTTCCTCCTAATGTTGAGGTGGAATCTCTTTTCCTGTAGCCTGCATCCATTGTTCCGGGTTCTGTTCTCTGGAGCAGCAGAAAATAAGCTTGCTCCCTCCTCAACATGACATCCCTTCAAATATTTAAACAGGGCTATCATATCACCTCTTAACCTTCTTTTCTCCAGGCTAAACATCCCCAGCTCCCTAAGTCCTTCCTCATAGGACATGGTTTCCAGACCCTTCACCATTTTAGTTGCCCTCCTTTGGACACGCTCCAGTTTCTCAATGTCCTTTTTGAATTGTGGCACCCAGAACTGGACACAATATTCCAGGTGGGGCCTGACCAAAGCAGAATATAGTGGCACTATTACTTCTCTTGATCTAGACACTATACTTTTATTGATGCAGTCTAAAATTGCATTGGCCTTTTTAGCTGCCGCATCACACTGTTCACTCATGTTCAACTTGTGGTCTACTTGGACTCCTAGATCCCTTACACATGTAGTTTCATTCAGCCAGGTCTCCCCAATCCTATATTTGTGCATTTTATTTTTCCGCCCTAAGTGCAATACCTTACATTTCTCTGTGTTGAATTTCATTTTGTTAGCTTTGGCCCAGCTTTCTAGTCTATTCAGGTCATTTTGAATTTTGATCCTGTCCTCTGGGGTATTAGCTATTCCTCCTAATTTGGTGCCATCTGCAAATTTGATAAGTGTGCTCCCAATTCTGTCATCCAGGTCATTGATAAAGATGTTGAACAGCACTGGGCCCAGGACAGAGCCCTATGGGACCCCACTGGTCACTTTTCTCAAGGATGAAAAGGAGCCATTGTTGAGTACCCTTTGGGTTTGGCCGGTCAACCAGTTATAAATCCATGTAACAGCTACCTTGTCTAGTCCACATTTTACAAGCTTGTTTGCAAGAATGTCATGGGAAACCTTGTCAAAGGCCTTACTGAAATCAAGATATACTATATCCACAGCATTCCCTTCATCTACCAAGCTGGTAATTTTATCAAAGAAAGAGATTAGATTTGTCTGGCATGACTTGTTTCTCTGAAACCCATGTTGACTTTTTGTGATTATGGAATTGCCATCTAGATGTTCACAGACATTATCTGCTCTAGAATCTTTCCTGGTATTGATGTCAGACTAACTGGACGATAATTGTGGATTCCTCTTTTTTTCCCTTTTTGAAGATGGGGACAACGTTTGCCCTCCTCCAGTCTGCTGGGATCTCTCCTGTTTTCCAGGAGTTTTCAAAGATTATTGCCAATGGCTCCGATATTACATTTGCCAGTTCTTTTATTACTCTTGGATGGAGTTCATCTGGAACTGGAGACTTAAATTCATTTAGATTAACAAGGTATTCCTCTACTATCTCTTTACTTATTCTGTGCTGAAATTCCCCTATTCTGTCCTCTGCTCCTTTAGCCTCAGGTTGAGCACCCTTTTCCTTTTCTGAGAAGACTGAGACAAATAAGGCATTGAGTAATTCTGCCTTTTCTCTGTCTTCTGTTAACATTTTGCCATCTTCTCGATGCAGTGGCCCTACCATTTCCTTCTTCTTACTTTTGCTGCGAACATATCCAAAAAAGCCCTTTTTGTTGTTCTTAACCTCTCTAGCAAGCCTGAGTTCATTCTGCGCTTTAGCTTTTCTGACTTTACCCCTGCACATGCCTGCTATTTCTTTGAATTCCTTTTTCATGATTTCCCCCTTTTTCCATTTCTTATACATATTCTGTTTCAAACTTAGCTCGGTTGAAAGTTCCTTAGTCATCCATCCTGGTTTCTTGAGACACCTCCCATTTTTCTTTCTTACTGGAACTGTTTTAAATTGTTCCTTCAGTATCTCCCTTTTGAGAAAGTCCCATCCATCCTGAACTCCTTAATCTTTTAGTATTTCTGACCATGGGATCGCCCTCAATACTTCTCTAAGTTTACTGAAATCCGCTCTCCTAAAGTCTAGGATGCGTGTCTGACTATGCCTGGCTTCTCCTTTCCACTGTATTACATACTCCAGGAGAACATGGTCACTTCCACCTAATGATCCCACCACTTGCACCCCATTAATCAAGTCATCCTTGTTGGTTAGGAGCAGATCTAAAATAGCTGATCCCCTTGTTGACTCTTCCACCTTTTGGACAATTGTCTTCCAGGAAAGTGAGGAATTTGCTAGACCTTGAGGATTTTGCTGAGTTTGACTTCCAGCAAATATCAGGATAGTTGAAGTCACCCATCACTACTACATCTCTCCTTTCTGAATGTGTGGTCATCTGTTCTAGAAAGGCATCATCCAATTCCTCAATCTGACTTGGAGGTTTGTAATAGACTCCCACCATAACATCCTTGTTGTTTCCCTCCCCTTTAATTTTTATCCAGATGCTCTCCACCTGGCTTCCATGATTGATGTCCTGGATCTCTTCATTGGTGTAAATATCTCTGACATATAGTGCTATTCCTCCTCCTTTCCTGTTTGGCCTATTTCTCTTAAAGACATTATACCCCTCTATTTCCAATTATGAGACTCATCCCACCAGGTTTCGGTGATGCCTATTATATCATATTTGCTTTGTTGTACTAGGAGTTCAAGTTCATCTTGCTTATTTCCCATGCTCTGTGCATTAGTGTAGAGACATTGCAGACCATGGTTCCCTTTTATTTGCTGCCTGTGCAAGGTTTTTTGCCTCCCACTGTTAGGTCCTTGCACTTTTTTTTCTTGTTTCCTCTATGTCAGTTTGACTATTTTCGCCTTCCTTAATATTGTCTCTCTTCCCCTCGGAACTCAGTTTAAAGCCCTCCTGATCAAGTTCTTGAGACTGTTGGCAAAAACATTTCTTCCAACTAGCGTGAGATGCAACCCATCCGTTGCAAGAAGTCCCTCCTCATGGAACAGCAGCCCATGATCGAAGAATCCAAATCGTTCTCGGCGGCACCATCTGTGAAGCCAGTTGTTCACATCCGCTATTTTCCTCTCCCTTCCAGGACCGTGCCATTCAACTGGCAGAAGAGACGAGATGACAACTTGTGCATCCATTCCTTTCAGCTTCCTACCAAGCGCCTTGTAATCCCTTTTGATGTTCTGAAGGCTGTGTCTTGCAGTATCATTGGTTCCCAAGTGGACCAAAAGGAAGGGGTATTGGTCAGTAGGCTTGACCAGTCTTGTCAGCCTCTCTGTCACATCACGGATCTTTGCCCCGGGGAGACAACACACCTCTCAAGACATCTTGTTACATCACTACAAATCACTGCTTCTGTACCCCTCAGCAAGGAGTTCCCCACTACGACCACACGCCTCCTCCGAGGCTTAGCAGCAACTGTTCCCTCGGGTGGGACTCTCAGGCTCCCCTGCTCTGTCTCTGAAGTCTGTCCATTCTGCTCTTCTTCATCCTCCTTGATAAGGGAAAGAGCTTCGAATTGATTCTCTAGCTGCAAGCTCCCAGAACAATCCCTTCTTGGCTTACTTCTCTTTGTGACATTCCTCCAGCTGTCTGCCTCCTGTGTATGGGAAGTGACCTTCTCCGCCCTAGCATCTTCCTCTGTGTGGTACTCATTGAAGATCGTTAATCCTGTTTGTATCCAGAAAATCCTCTTGTTCCCTAATATGCTGAAGTGTAGCTAATCTTGACTCCAGCTGCTGCTCTTTCTCCTCCAAGAGTGCTACCAACTTGCACTTGGTGCATGTGAAGTTCTCCACTTCTGTAGGCAAGTAGACAAACATCCCACAAGCGTTGCAGGTGACTGCAGCAGATCCCTCGGCATCCATACTGCAAATCTTTAGTAATGCCTGAAACAGGACTGTGGGCTTCCTCCTCAAAAAATTCTCTGGTAAACACCAATGTTAAGGCCCCTGATGACTTGGCCTTTTCACCAGTCTGTGGAAGCGAGCTCAATCTACTGGGAATACAACTTTATAGGAATGTCCTGGCTGCTATCTTATACTTAAAGGCAAGGTTCGGTTTCAATTTCTGTTTCTAACCCGATGCCACTTGTGTAGAGTTGTTGAGTTAAAAAAAAATTAAAATCCGCATGCCGAGAGATGCCATCTGTCATCGAAGCTGTTGACCGAGGCATGGAGAAGTATATTTGGGTGTCATCAGTGTACAGATAACACCCCACTCCATGTCTACAGATGATTTCTCCCAGTGGCTTCATATATATGTTAAATAGCATCGGGGACAGAATGGTGCCTTGAGGGATGCCATGTCTAAGCTTCTTTGAGGAGTGTCTGTCCCTGAGTGTTTTTCCTGCAAGATATGTTTAACTGGCTGGAATGGAATGGCTAACTAATATGCTGTAGTTGTAGTTGTGTGCCCTCAAATCATTTCTGACTTACGACAATCATAAAGTGAAATTATCATGAAATTTTCTCACATTTGTTCAGAAGGGGTTTGCCATTGCCTTCCTCTAAGGCTGAGAGAGTGTGATCTGCACAAGATAACACAGGGGGTTTCCATAGATGAGCAGGGACTTGAACACAGGTCTCCCAGAGTCCTAGGCTATGTGTTCTGGTGCTGGGGCTGCTCCACCATGCCTCCATTACCTGGGGCCTTCTGTTGCAATGCTGGTTGATTGTTTGAACATGAATACGCCTGTGCCACCCAGTATCCTCTGACGTCAGAGCGAGTGATTTGTCACAGTGGCAGCCATGCCAGGCAGCACAGCAGGACACATTGTAAACAACCATCCAGCATCACAACAGCAGGAGCCACATCACCTGGAATGATCTGAAGCAAAAAGTGAGTTTAAAAAAAAATTTTTTTAAGGGATGGGGGTATATGATGGGTTTGGTGCTAAACTGGCTGAACTTCACTTGGACAGTTCACACTAAAACTGGGGATTAGGCCATGCTTTCTCTGAACTCCTTGCCATAGGAAGAGGGGAAGAATTCTTTACAGAGTCCTAACGCTTAGTTAATATGACTGAGCATAAAATGCTTGGCTTTAGTCATTTTCACTGTTTTAATCATAACCAGGCTCCTTAATGTTGGTGTTAGAAATATGAATGGCCAACAATCAGCTCTCCTTAAGCAGCATCAGTTTAATGACAATGCTGAAAGTTGTATTCTACTGAAGCTAACATCCATTCTCTCCCAGAAAGAAATCTTAGGTATTAAGGGGAATCTTTTCTTTTAAAATAAGAGCTACCCCTGGAAATGCAGTGTCTGTGTGTGGTGGTGGCAGGAATACAGACCCTACATGTTACTGTAGTTCCCAACAAAATTGGGAGCCAGCTTTTATGTGAGATTGTGAGAGCATCTACCTGCATCATACACCCTCGCAGGTTCCAGGTGATGGAGGATGCTACCATGGTTTCAGTGGTATTAGTGGGGTCAGTGGACACTGCAAATTCTTCAGAAATCAGGATCCCAGAGAGGCACAAATCAGGGGTGTGAGGGGTACACACAGAGACAAATACACACGTGTTGCCCACTCCAGGCTTAAAAGCTGTGGGCCCCAGCAACTGCAGCTCATTTAGGGCCCGTCTAATATCCTGATACCCTACTGCAGTCAGTAGGAGACATGAACTGGAGGAGGCTGTTGTTGGCAAAAAAAACCCCAACATCTGCTAACCAAAGGCAGCTGCAGCTACAGAAAATGGAAGTGGAATCATGTATGTGGCTGAGATTGGAGAACAAGTGCTTAAGTGTTATAGTGGAATCACAGCTGGTGGAATTTTCGATCTGGAGGAATGGTGATGTAGCTGCCCCACATCTGTGTTTCCTCTGAGCTTTGCTGCAGTTCTTACAGTAGCTGGGTGTATGGTTGGGGTTGTTTGGATACAATACACAGTTGTAAGCTAAGCCTGTTGAAATGTAAAACATTTTGAGGTGATCTGGCCTTGAATGAGCCTCATAACACTCATTATGAAAGACAGTTAAAGGTGAAGATAAAAATTACTAAAACTGGTGGTCATTCATTATGAACCCAATTGTCTATACTGGAACTTTCTTTAGGGTGTGGATGTGCAGGCTATTGTGCATCAGCACCTGCATTTCAAAATGCACCACTATACCACTAGTGTGATATTGTAACTTTAATTTTTAAAAAAGAGTAAACTTATGTTACGAAAAATCTGGGACTTTTTACAAAAGTTTGCACAGAAAACTGAATCTATTTGGCCAGCTGTTGTATTTATACACCTCCATCCAACCACAAAGTTTCCTATAATGGTTTTCAGTTAGTTAGTTTGAGAGTTCCCTCCTCTCAGGCTTACAGTCTCAATAAGAGATGACACACAAGGAAAGAGGAATGGTGGCTGGGAAGTTAACTTCAGCAGTTCCTGGCTGTTCTCCTCAAAAAAGCAGCAGCAATGGCAATTGGAACATGGAAGGAGAGAGGGGCTCTCACCAGCCAGTGGAGCCCAAGCACAATGGAGGTGGGACTGACTGTTCTTCCCTTTCTAAGAAGCCATAGCATCCACAGATGGCAAGCCCCATTATCCCAAATGGTAGTTCTCAGAATTGCCCGTGCCAAAATAACCAAACAAATAGATTAAAAATATAAAAGACATTGTTTAAAATGTGCCATAAATCAGAACTGATTTGAAGGCACATAGCAGCAACAACCAAGATGTTGTCACACCAAGCTGGCAAGTTAGGGCTGAAATCCCTAAACATGGATAAGTGTGACCTTTGCTTCACCTTGCTTAACATGGGCCTGAGAGTCTTTCCTGCCATCCTTTCTCTCTCTTTCTCTGCCTTATAGAATGGGTAAGAAGGGTTGACCTTTACTTCATACTTTCATTACCCAGATCAATTTTTTCCAATTATTGGTTCCATTATTTCTGTCGTTCTTAATAAAAATTGTCTTCTGATGTTGTAGGTCCAGGCTGCATGTACACTGCAGAATTAATGCAGTTTTACATCATTTTAACTGTCATGGCTTAATGCTATGCAATTCGTGGATCTGTAGCTTTGTAAGATATCTAGCCTTATCTGTCAGAGAGCTCTGTTGCCACAAGAAACTACAAATGCCAGATGGAGCCATGCCAGTTAAAGAGGTATCAATCTGCATTAATTCAGCAGTGTGTCAGAAGCCCAAGACAAATGTAGAATCTAGAACAATTTTTCTTGTTTATTTAAATGAATTACTATACCATATATTTTGATAATAAACCTGGTTGCTTGAAGACAGCTGATGGGGTCTAGTCCAAAGGATTTTTGAATACAGTGGTACCTCGGGATACGAAATACCCAGGTTACGAAATTTCCGGGATACGAAAAAATCCCATTGGAAATAATTGTTCCGGGTTACGAATGTTTTTTCGGGTTACGAAGAAAATTTTTGGTGCTTTTCGGCACTTTTTCGCACGAAACGCGGCTTTTCCCCATTAGCGCCTATGGCAATTCGGCTTACGAAGGCTTTTCGGGTTACGAAAGCGGCCGCGGAACGAATTAATTTCGTAACCCGAGGGAGCAGTGTACTGGAATTTCACAGCCCTGTCTAGGACCTGATAACAAGGCTACTGTTTTACATTCAGTAGGTTATGGATGCTAACTATCCATTGAATTAACTGCAGGTTAAATTTCAGTAACTAAAGTGGGCCACTGTGTCGTTCACTATGACCTGGGAGAGGATTGCCATATGTCTTCAAGTTGTTTCTGACTTATGGTGACCCTACGGCTTGAAAATATTCCAAAAAGATATAAACCTCCAAAAGCAAACCTTGACTTTGCTATTTTATATAAGGGACACCATTTTACAGTCAAACCTTGTACCTGCAGATTTGGGGTTTTATTGGTAGGATTTGTTCAGAGGACGTTTGAGAGTATCACAATACAATGCTGAATACAAATTGTCTCAGGAAACCTGCATGGTGTATAACAAACCTGCCTACATGTGTATTGAGAGGAAATGGTAAATAATGGAGTCAAATAGAAATGCATTGCAAAAAACAGAGCCTCCGCATAAAGAGGAAATATATTTATGATAAGCATTAAGCTAATTCATAACAACAGTGGTTCGTGATAACACAGCCATACCATCATTGCTGTTTACATTAAATGCTACAGTAGGGCAGAAAACCATTGTCTTGATTTATGCTTAAAGGAATCAAATCACACTTCTTGACAATGGCAACTTGTCATCGATATGCAGGGTGGGGTGTGCCTTATCCTGCAGTGGTGGGATGAAACCCTCCTCCCCAACTCAAATGCCAGATTTATGGTACTTCCTGATGAATTCTAATCCAGAGGTCTCATGCATGGACCCTACATTTGATGATGAATGGGTTTTAGCTATCTGGTTTTTTTTTTTCTAAATAAACCATCTTTTAAGGTTAAACTCTCACTAGATGCCTTCAAGTGAGATTTTCATAAACATAATAAAGAAAAGGTGTTGATGATGAGGAGGGGATAACAACAGTCATCATTGCCACCATCACCAACAACATATCAAAGCCAACAGCTGGAACCAGGGAGCACTACAGACACAAAAGCCCCCAGAGACTCCTAACCCAAGCCTGGACTGGTGTGGTTATTCAGTGAAGAAACTGCACTGTATCTCTTCACAGTGGTCTTTTCTTTATTGACTTCTTTTTCAACATTGAGCCCAAGTACTACATACTCCAAGGCTGACGCATGTCTTTAACTAAGCTCTGTCTCATATTTCACTATTTTTTCTTGGCTGAAGCCATATCTTGGTCTTACAGCCATATCTTGTCTACTATGCAACATCTAGAAAGAGGCTTTCATGCACATTTTATTGTCTTTCTGATAAACAGATTTATTTTTAATTAGAGCATCTTACCATACACCCATGGCTTGTCCACCACCATCATCAAAAAGAAAAAATCCAGTGCCAAACTGCCTGTGTTCATGGCCTGTAGATGTCTTCACTTCATGATCTTCATGGGAATGAAAGAGATACTATTGGTATGGAATGATTTTCTCTTGCCTTTTAAGCACCTTCCTCAATTAGCTTGCAATGGTTCATAAGGAGAAGGGTGTGCTTTTTAAAAGACATCTTAAGAGGGTAGACAAGTACCAAGAAATGAGGGAGGGAGTAGGAAAAAACCCTCTGTCCCACCCACAGATCTGCTTTGTTCATCAGAGATCTTCCTGCAGTGTCGCAAAGTGTCTTCTGCTTCTTGTTTTCAAAAGCCAAACTGAAGTAATGTGCTATTTTGCATTTTTGTACTTTTCCATCTCTCAAGAGAAACTGCTGAATTTAATTTTAAAAAATGCTCAAAATAAAAGGAGATAAATGGTTTTTCAAAAATAAAATTTGAAAATTTAGATAGAAAGTTTTGTTATTTTGCAATATCTTCTTGTGATGTTTTCGATTTTTATAGCACTACTAATAGTGAACTTAGTTTTATTATTATTTATATGGGAATAATAAGCCTGTACTGCAAATAGATCAAGAGAATTAATTTTAGAGCTTCATTTAGTCACATTTTACACAAACTCCTTTTTACTTAGGTTATTTTTAGTTTCTTCTGTTGTGAGAGTGTGTGTTTAAGAAGCATAGGGACATAGGTGAAACATATACTTCTTGGAAAGAATTTTACATAGAAAAAATGCTTAATTTAATTTAATTTAATTTAAAATGTGCATCTTTATTTTTGCATCTACATAAGGTATAAAACAGCATATTGATTTCAATGGTGTTTAAGCATGACATGAATAGCAGGGATATGAGAGTGTTAGGGAAATATTCCCAACATGTTCATTTGAAAGGAGTGTCCTTGAGTGACGACACGAGAACCCGAAATGTCCATAGGCAATACACACTTTATTTGGCCAAGGCGACAGCACACCAGCAGATGGTGATAAAATTGCTGCCGCACCCAATAGCTATTTCCAAAAGTTTTTATAGCAAAACACAGTTCATTATTTACATAGCATTAGCTTAATTGGCTATTTAGTACACACGATTATACCACAGGCAGTTAATTGGCTATTGTCTAAACAACAAATAATTGGTTGCATTTACTGTCCACGCAATGGTCACGTATGTTCTTATTGGCTCTACATTTGCTTGGAGTCTGGAATGAAAAGAGATACTTAGCTGTTCCCTTCAAGGCCACAGCAAAGCCAGAGCATTGTATTCAGAGCTCTCTAGAGAAAGGAGGGGTGAGGGGGTGAGTGTGTACTATGGTCACACACAGTAACAAAAGGTGGGGGCCATCATAGCCCATGCACTTTTACTCTGTAGCTCATTCTATGAGTCTACTGTAACCACTGATTCTTTTGCAAAGCCATGTACAGAAGCAGAAAACAAGAAAGCCTAAGTTCAGCCATATTTATGTCCCTCTCAAGAGCATTTATGTATACACAATCAAAACAACAATTAAAACAAGAGTCTGTAAGATCAGGGCATTAAGAGGCCCATGCATGGCTCTTGCCTCACTCTGTTCTAAAAATGGAGCTGAGGAAATCATACTTTATCATCTCAAGATAAGCAAAGCTCAACAAATTATCAAATGTATTTTCAGATGATTAAATGTGTTTTCTAAAACTCAGGGTTAGAGAGCATTTTGAAACTGAATCTAGGGCATAATAGATGTGGCACACAAGAAAGTAAAACTCCTTAGAAGCATTATTTGCAAAACAATGCCATCTATAGGTGGTTGGCTATAACATTATCCTTACAACCCTACAGCTATAGTATCATTACCATAAAGGTAGCTGTGTTAATAAAGGGCCTGAATACCCCAAGGCATCAATTCCACTTGGAAGTTAACCAGGATCAGCCAGGATGGGAGACCACCAATCAATACCAGGTTGTATAAGCTACATTTCAGAGGAAAGAACTAGGAAAACCACCTCTGAGTATTCCTTTCCTAAGAAAAACCCTAGAATCCCATTTTGAAAGAAAAGTAGGATATAAATTCCTTAAATAAATAAATACTCTGTAAAATTTGTGAGGTCGACATAGGTTGACAGGTGACTTGAAGGTGCACACACATACACACACAGATATGTTAATCTGTTGCAATAAAACAGCCAAAGAATCTTCGGACATCTTAAAGACTAACATTTTTTTCATAGCTTTAGTTTTTGGTTGGTAGCAAGGTATAGTGGTTTGAATGTTGGACTTTGCCAAGGTTTGTTCATAGGAGGCATGTCACTGCCATCTTTTGAGGCGGAGAGAGTGTGACTTGCCCAAGGTCACCTAGTGGGTTTCCAAGGCCAAGCTGGGATTTGAACCATGGTCTCCACAATCAGAGTCCAACACTGAAACCACTACACCACACTAGTCTCTGCTAGTATATGAGAACTGAGCAAAAAGGAAAAAAGAAAAAGCAGTAAGAACAGAAGAAACTATCAAGAGTACTAAAACAAAGAAAATCATGTATTCTCCTCTATCCCTCCACAGGACTAAGGAGACATAAAGCACTCGTTCCCAGAAAGAGAACCGAGAAAAGGAAACCAAGACTAGGAATTACAACAGATAATGTTCATCAATGCTTCTTACATAGGGTTGCCATAACTGAGGAGCTCCGAACCGGGACAAATGTAGGACAAGGCTTTAAAATGTAGGAACTTTTTTTTAAGGTCCTACATTTTAAAACCTTGTCCTCCTGCTCCTTCTCGGCTTGGGAGGAAGCCTCGGCCTCCTCTCAGGCTGGGAAGGATGCAAGGGCTGCTCCTCATCGCGGTGATCACCGCGGTGGGAAGCAGCC
>NW_024802935.1:2847903-2900988 GCF_019175285.1 Sceloporus undulatus | reverse complement strand
GAGGGGCCTGGGAGAGCTTCTCTCCCAAGCCCCAGCCTCCAGGCCCTCTCTGGAAGGGGGGTGTCCCGGGGGCGGGGCCAAACCGGGGCGGGACCATGTGGACCCGCCCCAAACCGGGAAAGTCCCGCCCCCAGGCGGGATATGGCAAGCCTATTCTTACACCATCTTAAGCTGGCATTACACTCACTGTGCAAGGGACCAGTACCATACTTGTGCCAATAGCTGCAGCTGTTTTATTCCCCCTGGCAGCCTGGCACTTGATAGCTTATGTCAGTTTGAATAGCACTGAATAGCACTGTTGCATACGGTAATGTGGATCACCACATTTTAGAAGAAAATGGAGGGGAAAAGGCTTTTCTCCCATTTTCTTTTCCAGTTTTTTTCTGGGCCTTCACATCTCCACATCTAGCATCTACCAATAAGCGGCATAAACCACGTTTGCGTAGTTTCCCAGTCTTGGTTGGCATTTCCTAAACCATACCGATAAAAAAGGAGAAAATTTTCTAATGTTATTGTCTGAATGACCCTGAAATAAAACTAACATATTCAAAAGTGATTGTTAAGCATTTCATGGAACTATGAGAAAATGAGAAATAAATGAAATGAAACTTTCCTTTGTAAACCTAAAAGAAACGAACTAATCTTAAAAGCAAACAGAAGATTCAGTAGCACAAAAGGTAAACAAACAACTCCCCTTTTAATAGTAAAGGCTGACCCCGGGTGGCCAACTCTGGGTATAGCTTTAGCAGCCACACAAATCCTCCTTGTTACCAATGAGTAGCAAATACCAGTTGCAAATATAAGTTTGGAAACTCTGGCACGTTATAGACCGCTGAAATCGGCGGCCTGCACTCGCCCTTTTCCCCGCCGGATCGGGGCCTCAGTGGCTAGAGCCGCTGAGGCCCCAATCCGCCGCTTTCCAGGCCACAGGGAAACGGCAAAAGGCCGCTTCCCCGAGGCCTGGAAAGGGGTGTCCTTGGGGCTTCAAGCCCCAAGGACACCCTGCGGCGGCGGGGAGGAGGAGAAAGGGGCTGCTTGGCCCCTTGCTCCTCTGTGTCGCTGGGCGGAGCCATCTAAAAGCTGCGCCCAGCGACGTAAAGCTGGAAGGAGCTCCGAAACGGAGCTCCTTCTGGGGCCACATAAAGGGCACACTAGGCGACCTCGCGCCGCCCACTACAGCACAACAGTGCCGCCCCGTTTAGAGGCGGTGTGGTCGGGATGTAGTAATGGAGGCGGCCGTGTGGAACGGCCGCCGCCATTTTGTGCGTGCTCCGCGCATCCTAGGATTGGGGGCATCTGGAAAGGACGCCACTTTGTAACCCTAGCATGCGCAGAGCGCGCACTTTTAGGCCCGTCTGTAACGGGCCTATATTTAGAAAGCAGACATCTTGGTTCTCCCAGAGGTTGATTTGCCTGCTCTAGCCTTTTGTCTGTCATTAAGCGTGACTGCCTCCCTTCATATCTTTCCAAGGCTTACTTCAGTCTACTTCAATACATCCTAAAGCCATTTTTCACCAACAATTTCATGCAGATAGCAAAAGAAACAAGGGCCTGATACAGACAGCCAAAATAAAGCTGCTTCGAGTCATTTTGGAGATATGGTGTTTCAATGATGCATGCGTCCTAAGAGTCTGGAAGCTTCACCAAAGCTGCACTCCAGTTCTTAGGAGTGGAGTGTGGCTTCGGTGCAGCTTCTGGACTCTTAGGATGCATGTATCACTGAAACACCATATCTCCAAAGTGACTCGAAGCAGCTTTATTTTGGCTCTCTGTATAGGGCCAAGGTCATTTTAAAAAGCTTCTTAACATCAGTTGCTGGGAGAATAATCAAAGGAGTGCTATTGTGCTCATCGTGTCTTGTCCTTTTTGATTTACACAGGTCTTAAGAAAAAACAGTGCTGGACGAAACAGGCCTATACCTGGAATGACCCTTAGCCTTATAGTACAATAACCTAAAGGTTAACAAAACTATTATGGCAGGTAAACTTTGGCAGCAAGGTACAAGTCCTTATCCTGTTGGCAGGGTTGTGTTTGTGTACAGTATATCAATGGAGAAAACAATGTAAATAATGTCAAATGGGAAGCCTAAAGTCATATTTGCTATAGATGAAGTGAACACTAAAGCTTTCATGCAATGCTTTCTGGGAGCACAGAAAGATGGGAAAGGGGCGTCTTTTAGTTTTAGGAGCGGATCAAAGATGCCCAGCTCCTCCTTCCCTTTGAACTGTAACCAAAGAGAGCGCAGGGGCGCCTTAGGTTGTATCCACACTGCAGAAATAATCCAGGTTGATGCTGCTTTAACCGCCACAGCTCACTGCTACGCCAATTCTGGGAACTGTAGGTCCCAGACACACTGCAGAAACAGCCCACTTTGAGACCGCTTTAACTGCCCTGGGTCTCTGCTAGGGAATCCTGGGAACTGTATTTTTTTTCCTGAGACATTTAGCCATCTGTTGTGGCACAAGACACTACAGTACAGTCCCCTGGACTCCCTAGCATTGAGGCAGGGCAGTTATTGTTTCTGCAGTGTGTTTTGGGACCTGTAGTTTGTGGTGGCGCCAGAGCTCTCTGAAACAGAAGGCTTTAAATGTCTATTACAAAACTACAATTCCCAGAATTCCATAGCACTGAGCTGCGGCTGTTAAAAAAAGGGAATGTCAAACCGGAGGGTGACTAAAATGGTGAAGGGTCTGGAAACTATGCCCTATGAGGACGTCTTAGGGAGCTGGGGATGTTCAGCCTGGAGAAGAGAAGGTTCAGAGGTGATAGGACAGAGCCCTGTTTAAATCCTTGAAGGGATGTCATACTGAGGAGGGAACAAGCTTGTTTTCTGCTGCTCCAGAAAACAGGACCCAGAACAATGGATGCAAGCTGCAGGAAAAGAGATTCCGCCTCAACATTAGAGGAACTTCCTGAGAGTAAGGGCTGTTCGACAGTGGAACACACTCCTTCCTCGGAGTGTAGTGGAGTCTCCTTCCTTGGAGGTCTTCAAACAGAGGCTGGATGGCCATCTGTCAATGAGGATGCTTTGACTGAGAGTTCCTGCATGGCAGAATGGGGCTGGACTGGATGGCCCTAGTGGTCTCTTCCTAGTGGTCTCTTCCAACTCTACCATTCTATGATAATGCAGTAGGTGCAGTTTTAGGAACTCTGCGGAACTATACAGCTCGGTCCCCTGTTTCCTAGCCGGACCTTTGTCCAGACGTACTCCTCGCGCGCGGTGGCGAACGAGGGAGCGGTAAACGTTCTGGGCGGAAGTGAAGGGGAAGGCTCTGACAATTGCGCGGAGAAAACCGGAAGTAGCGTCGCACGCGCGCTTTCTCTTTTTCTGTGTCGTCGCGCCTTGCTCGGTTGCCAAGGTTTCCAGTGGCTGCGCGCGGGGGGGGGGGGCGGGGCCCAAGGGGGCGAGGCTTCCCGTCCGGCGCCGGAAGTACCAGCCGCCGAGGAAGAAGCAGCGGAAGAACGCCGCCCTCCATCTCCTCCTCCATCGTCTCCATCGGTGTCGCCACCGCTGCCATGGCGTCTGCCTGGGCGGGGATGAACGAGCGCGAGCGGGAGGGCTGCCGGGAGCTCCTGGAGCTGCTTCACACCGCCGACCTGCTCGCCCTCACCGACACGGTCACCAACCGCCTCGTCGAGCCCGGCAACCGGAACGGTGAGAGAGCGGAGCAGAGGAATGGAGGCCCTGCAGCAGAGCCCCAGCTCAAGCCACCGGGTCACACTCTCTCAGCCTCAGGGGAGAAGACAGGCCTGAGGCTTCCTTTCGGATGTGACTTATTTGTTGTGTACATATATATATATGTGTGTGTGTGTGTGTGTATAGATATAGATAGCTGGATAGATATAGATGTGTACACATACATGTATATTCAGATAGATATATAGATAAATAGATGGATAGATAGGTATGGATACACACACACATACATATGTTCAGACTGGACAGTTGCAATTGACAGCACAACCACACACCTCACAAAGACACAACAAAACTAATCTCATATATAGTTAAAACACAAATGCTGCACACAGAGTACGCCCTTCCTTCCTTCTTCTCTGGAGGCTTTTCTTGCAAATCGTTCCCCTTTTGACATTCTCCTTTGCATCAAACAGTTCCATATATTCCAGGGTTGTTGTTGTTTTAAAAATCTCCTTTGAATGAAGCTTTTGGATGCAGCGCTTGGGGTGTTGAACTGTGACTCCAGAGAGCAGGGTTCGAGCCCTGGCTCAGCCATGGAAACACACTTTCCCAGCCTCAGGGGAAGGCAGTCCTTTCGGATGTGTTGGTGGTTGGTGTAGATATATATATAGAGATACTCACACGCATAGTCAGGCTTCACCCTTACAATTGGCAACACAGTCACACACCTCACAAATAAACACAAAACAAAACCAATCTCATATAGATAGCCACAGAGTCACACTCTCAGCCTCAGGCAAAGACACACCTTCTTTTGGATGTGGTTTGTGTGTGTGTGTGTGTCTGTGTGTGATGTAGATAAGGTAGATATAGATATGTACACACACATATATTCAGACTTCACAGTTACAGTTGACAGCGCAGTCACATACTTCGCAAACAAAAACAAACACCCTTTTGGATGCAGTGGCTGGAATGGCAGACTATGACTCCAGAGAGCAGGGTTTGAATCCCAGCTCTGCCATGGACACCCCACTGAGTCACACTCTCTCGGCCTCAGGAGAAGGCAGTCCTCCTTTTAGATGTGGCGGGTTGGTTTTGTTTTGTTTTTGTGTAAAAAAACACATCTAAATATGTTCAGACTTCACAGTTGACTGCTGGAATTCTGTTCTCTGGCATTGTTTTACTTTGCTTCATTCTTTACATCCTTTGTTACATGCCCCTAAATTTTACCCTCGATTTATCCACAGGCCATATCAAAGTCCATCATTTTGGCCCCCAAATCTGCCCTTGATTTATACATGAAGTTGACTGATAGTTGAGGATATATGGTAATGATCCTTAGAGGGGAAAGGCCAATTAGCTCTTGATTGAAAACCCAGTTAAGGGTTTTCCTGGGATATGTGTCATTGACTGTAAACAGCATCTGGAATACCTTCTCATCAGAAACCATGAGACATGGGTCTGTGGTACACAGTGGGAAAAGAGGTTCTCTGTATGTCTTTAGTAGGACAAATGCCACTGGATTTCATTCCAGAGTTACTAAACCATTCAAGCCAGAATCCCTATAATCATTTTTTACTTCCTCCTGTATTGAGATAACCCTGTACTGCCTGTTAAAACTCACTTTAGATTAAGCTAGGGCAGTAGTGGCAAATGATAATAATCAAAAAATGTTCTTTGAGGTTTTTCAAATGAATTACATATAGTCAGCCCTCCATACCCACAGATTTTTTTTATCCACAGATTCAAGCATCCACAGTTTCAAATTATTTTAAAAGTATATAAGTTCCAAAAAGCAAACCTTGCGTTTGCCATTTTATATAAGGGATACCATTTTACTATGCCTTTGTATTTAATGGGACTTGAACATCCACGGATTTTGGTATCAACGGGGGTCCTGGAACCAAATTCCAGTGTATCCCAAGTGCCCAGTGTACACTCAAGGAAATGGCAAATTCTCCTGTGTAATGTTGAGTTCAAGCAACGTTTCTCTTTCTGACTTCATTTTCAGAAGCCATACATGCCATCTTACTATACAGCCAAAGTGCCGAAGAGCTGCTGAAGAGAAAGAAAGTATTTCGAGAGGTAATCTTCAAGTACTTGGCAACAAAAGGAGTTGTAGTGCCTCCTTCTTCTGAAAAACACCAACTTGTTAGTCGTGCAAAACAGTACTGGTGCGGACAGCTGAAAAATTGTGACTCGGATGAAAAATATTCTGAGCCCAACGTAGAGGTAAGACTTAACTGTTTCATGGTACTTTGACATCCAAAAGATTATTTCTTTTTACAATTATAGTTGCTTGTTCACATATTAAATTAACTGTTCAAATTGTTCTGCTTCTGACATATTCTTCAATTAGAAGCGTGTCATGTAGCATTTTTGTACAACAGAACTACAAGACTGTAAAAATATGCCTTCCTGTCTGTCTCTCTCACATTCTTAATGCAGTGGTCCCTTGCCTTATGCGGGGATCCGTTCCCCGTTTGCAGTGTGGTGCATGCGCCATTTAGGAAATGGTGCGGGGCTTTCAGCATAAGCTGAAAGCCACGTAAAAGGCGCCCGCATATGATGCGACGCACTGTACTTTGGATATGGTAGAATGGTTCATTTCTAAATAAGGCAGAAGTTTCTGTGAGTGATTTTTGTGGGAACCTGACAGATACTGGGAATTGTTGGAGCTCTTGAATCCCGCTGCTGCCTCCATGTGAGGGTTCTTGAATTCCCCTCTTGCTTCTGCCTGCATTGGATGGGAGCCCTTGAGACCACCTAGATGAACTGAGCTGCCACATCTACTGATTTGACTCTCCCTGCTTGAAGGCACACAACAACAACAACAACAATTTCCCTAGTAACTCAAGGAAGTTACTTACTTTAGGGGTTACTTTCCATCTCCAACATTGCACAGACTTCTTTCTCCCAAACCTGCTGAGGAAGTAAACCTAGTAAAAGGTACATGAAGGCATGTGAGAGATGGAGAATTACTTTTAAAGAAAATGCATTGGTCTAAGCAACAAATCTCCATTAGCAAAAGGTACCTGTATCTTTCTTTGTGAAGAGCCACCTAAGCAAACGTAGCAGTTACAAATTACAGAACAGATTGTATCATTTCAATCAAGTCGGTAAAATAAAAGTCTCTGATGTGACTAACTGATACATTCTCTGTTATACTTACAGATCAAATGGGATTTGTAGTCCTTGGGTGTTTTGGGAGGTGGTAGCTCAAAGTGAACACTTCCCCAGATGGAACAGGAGTGCTTTCCTCGTACCACCCCCATGCTTCCCTTTGTTAGACTTTTTCCGCCTCATGGTCACTTGAAGTGTTTTATAGCCTGTGCTGAAAAAGGCTTGCACTTCTGTCCAACTGGCCATCTCACTGGACTCTCTCACTACTGCTGTGAGGCTGAACCCAGTTAAAATGCAACTTAATCTTATCACATCATTTGTTACCTGGAAAGAAGGCTGCTGGTGCTGCCTAGATAAGGGGAAAACTCAATATCACAGGAGGCCTGTGAAAATATAGATTTAGTCTTTAGAAAAGTAATCTGGGTGTTCTCTCAGCTATGGAAAAATTAAGTTGATCTCAGTCAGCTGTCTATACAGTTTCTTTTTAGTTGTCTAGCAAATGGAAATTCTTTTTCCAGTGCATCTGGAATTTAATAAATCTGATTCCTTGGAGCAGAGGGAGTCCTAAAGTGCCTGCTCTCCTTTTTTGGACAGGAAAGGAGTATTAGGGTAAAAAAAAGGAAGTTATCTGGAGCAGAAGTCTGTTCTTGTTGAAATTATGAGAGAATTAACAAAAAGGTAAAACTACTTACACCAAATAAAATAGTAAACTAATTATTCCAGTCTGGAGCATGGGATTGGACTGGATGACTGTTGTGATCTCTTCAGACTCTCTGATTCTGTGATTCTAATATTATTCAAGTAAATGAAAAAATATTTTTTCCTAGCACACTCATAGTACTAATCAGCAACTCATTATTACTGCGCTGAGTAGACAGTAATGAAAGGTTTCAGGAGTCACATACAGCTGTGTATCATGTTCCTTGAACAACAACCCCCCCCCCCCCCGCGGCATACTTCAAAATTAAAAGGACATTTTTTCATAAAGTTAACTTTTTTTAACTTTGTTTTTGGGAATTATCTTTTGGAGAATTTTTAATATCTTTTGTAATGGGTTTTGTTGATGTCAAAAGAGGCAATATTGACACATTTGGAAAACTGAACACTTTTTTGTATTCTTAGCACATTTAGGTACATCACTCAATCTAGCTGTGCATTATCCCATTCTTCAGAGATCACACCTGTTTTACTTGGCATCCCATGTTTGGTGTATTTCAAGGATCTTAACAATATGTGCTGCGCTCTATGGAAAAGCACCTACCAATATCTTTTTTCTACTTAAAAATCTCTACTGGGTATGGGGCGGCGGTAGGTCTAGGGTTTGATTTTTAACTCTATTGTAATTGATGTATTTTATTGTTGTAACCCACCCGGATTCTTCGTGATTGGGCGGGCTATAAATAAATCTTTATTATTATATTATTATTACTTTGTTTTGCAGCAGCCTCAAGGAGAAGGAAAACAAGGAGATAAAGAAGAACCTGACAAGGAGTGCTACAGTCTGGGAGAGGAGTTTTGTCAATGGTTCTTTGAAATTCTGAACTCTCAGAACCCATTGATTGGACAATCACAAGATGAATGGGGACCACAACACTTTTGGGATGACGCAGTACTAAAGTTTTGTTACAATACTTCAGAACAAAACATAGAAGAGTACTTGGGTGCAGAATTAGTGAGCCTTCGCTTATTGTCCTTGGTGAGAGAAGAATACCTTTTTCTGAACCCCAATTTGAATGCTGGTGGCCTGAGGTGCGCAGTTTCACAACATGGGTTAGTTGTGGTGGCAGTAGCTGGCACCGTTCATAGAAACACTTGCTGTTTAGGAGTGTTTGAACAAATCTTCGGACTCATCCGCTGCCCATTTAGGGAAAATACATGGAAAATCAAGTTTGTGAATCTAAAGATTGTTGGTCAGAATGCCATGGAACCTGGGACTGAAATAGAAAGACCTTGCATAAAATATGAGCAAGAGGAACTCCAGGAATTCTATGTGCCCAAGGATGTTGCCGTGATTGAACCTAAAAAATTCTGAGCACTTTGCAAAACTGAAGGAGGAAAGTTTGTGTCCCTTTGAAAATACAGCACATGAGCAAACTTGAGCATTCAAATAAGTTGTTTGCTTGTGTTTCTTGAGTCAGATTTTCTGACTGGGTGACAAAGTAAAAGAATTTCCTAAATTAGGGAGTGGCAGCTGATGATTGGTGAACTGGCTTGTTCTGTCATATTGTTTCCTAGTCCAAATGTAAGAAATGAGGAAAGGCCAGGGAATGCTCAAATTCTCTTCATTTAGCCACACATTTTTTCTCTTGACCTTATTTCCCTCACTGTTGAGAGACTAGGGGCTAGATGGAAATAAGCAAACCCAAATGAAAAAGATGAACAACTGAAGAAGAAACATTTTGCTAACTTCTGGCTCTCTTCGTTGGACTGGGAGGAATTTGAGATTTGAAGGGAGAGGCCTCTACTTCAGAGGTGGGCAATTTATGGCACTTTAGATGCTAATGCATTGCAACTTCATCCACTCTGGGGTTTTCACGTTGAAAACTGAAGTGGGCTACTTTGATGGTTATTTAAAAGAAAGAATTTCACCAGGTATGTTTGGTAACATATCCAGGTAAGAAGCAGCACCTGCAGAAATTACTCTCTTCTACACAACCATTAAAGGTACAGGAGCCATCCTCAGCTTTCACCCTGGCCACCCTAATCCAGCCCAGGCAACATAGTCAGTGGTGAAGGAGAATATAATGTCTTAAGGACCATGCTTTGCCAACCCTGGGCCTATAGAAATGCAAGACTTATCTTTTGCCAAAGACTACATATGTCTTAGTGATGAGTTTGGTGGAGGCATTTTCTCATATAGTATGTCCTCCACTGTAAAGACCTTTTAGTGTAGCAAACCACACTATTAGTCCAGTACTATTAGTTAGGAATGGTTTCTGTTGCCTTTTTTGATATGTACATGTCATTTAGAATTTTTTGTTTTTTTAAAAAAAATTAAGCTGTAATTAAAACGGACATTGATCCCAGTATAGTTACTATTTACTTAATTTATTTAAAAGATTACTTTAAAAGGTTATTCTAAATTTTTCACAGAACCTAAATCTCAGGGTGGAAGAAAACAATTTAATTTATAGATTGGTTTTTATTATATTAGTGACTCTGTTAGATAGTCACAGCCTTTAAGAACTTCTTTGATCCTCTGTTTAAAGTTATAACTATTCCATTAAACATAAAGGAAGTGTGACAAGCTCTGAAACAGATTGATTTCACTTCTACTGTGACCCATGTTGAAATTATGGATCTTCCATGTTTTACTTGTTCAATACAGTTGCTGCTTTATGCGACTATTCACACATGCATCTCCCACTATTTGACTAAAAAAGTGAAACTGGGGGAAAGGGAATATTATTTGGGCCAGCTATGTCATTAAACATCTCAGTAATTTCTAATTTTTTTCTTAATGCTTGAGGTTATTGTGGATAAAACAGTTTTAGGATTACATTCTTTTTTCCCTTTCAGTTAACGATAAACCTTTAAAGCTATGATTCACCTTAATTTTATTATTCCCTAAATGTAAGCAACATTTGAAAGTCCAGATGTTATTGAAATGTTGAGCTCTGTTTTTTGAAATTCTACATCAAAGAGCAGGCCCTATTTATTTCTTTGTCAGAAAAAGAACTACCATATATACTTGAGCATAAGTTGAAAAATTTATGCCCAGAAATTGACCCTAAAATCTGGGGTCAAATTATATACGGGTCAATACAGTCACCATGGGTTAAGATTGACTGCAGGGCAGTTAACAACAACTACAAACAGTAATATTGCTTTAAAAAGCAGCCCTGATGCCCCACTCTCCATGCCTCTGCAGTGATTGTTGAAAGAGGTGTGTGTGGTGATTCCCTTCTCAATCTGATCTCCAAACCTTTGGATTTCCCCATTTTCTCTCCACCTGCAGCCTGATCTCCAAACCTTTCTTTCCTTCTCCTCCTCCTTTCATTTTCCCATTTTCCCTCCACTTGCAACCCAATCTTACAACCTTTGCTTCTCATTCTCTTCTTTCTCCTTACATTTTCCCTCTACTTGAAACCCGATCTGAAAAGCCATGATTTGGACCCTAAAACCTTCCCTCGACATATGCATGAGGTCAATTTGTACACAAGTATATATGGTAATTGCCAAACAAAAATGGCAGTATTCTTAAAACAAAACAAAAAGGTAAAACATACATATAGTTGAAAGAATTAAAGCAAAAGAAGATGGATATGTTTTATTTCATGAACAAGTTGGATGAGGTCAATGTATTCATAATTATACTTTGCTGTTTTTACATAATCTTGACAGCCATAGTTGTCAACCTCTGGTCTAAATGATGTTGATTTATTAAAGTATGCATTTCAGTAATTTCTGTCATTTTCATATACCTGTGCAAGGAAATTTTATCATGGCTGAATCTTTATATGAGATGGTTGAAGTATGATATGGACAACTGCATGTACATCTCAAAGCTTACCTCACATCTAGACTCCCTTAGTATTTCTATAGACCTTCAGAGAGTTCAGAGAGAGTACACAGCCTTTCTGTAATCCTAACAAAACTTTTTATAAAATAGGCCAGAATTATCTAAGTGAGGACAGGGCTAAGGCTGAGAGGAGGTAGCTTTAAGAAAGCCACTGAGAAATTAATAACAGAGGTGATACTGAAAATATAGCAATCCTATTTCACAGCTCTATCACCAGCATCATTCTAATAAACTCATAACTCAGTTTAATATTTCTAACTTCTGATACAAAAATTCAGAAAGAAATGTCAGCAGAATATTTGGCAGCAGCACATCAAGCAGGGCCATCAAAACAGCTAGAGGGGGTTCGACAATACTTTGCACACCCTTCTTTTTGAATAGGAAGAACCAAATCTGTAATCATTAAGTGGAAAGTTTATCACTTCTGTATAGAAAGCTACACCTATGAAGCTTTATAACATGGTTCTGTAATAATATTTGTGGAATGTGTTAGTTCCAGTTTCACCAGAAAGGGACATAAGATTACTTTCAACCAGTGGGAGAAATAGCTGATCATTCAAAGTGCAAAATGCAAGAATAATGCAGCTATAAATGTACAGCAGCGGGCGAAACAGACCGCCCAAAAAGGGTGGATTGGGGCTGCCCTGGAGCCACGTCAGACAGATGCACGCAGCCCCAATCTGCCTAGCTGCTGCGGTTCCAGACGGTGCTCCGAAAAGGAGCAGCCCTTGTCAGAGCAGCTTTTTCTGGGTTAGGGCGGCTTCCACAAGCGCGTCAAGTATTATGCCTGTCTGTTTTGCCCCATAACACTTTTTTTTTGCTCACTTTAACTATTTTTCTCTCCTGTGGTGAAGATTTATAATGAAGCTAGTAGTAACTGCAGGTAAGCACGTCTCATTTTTGAAGTATGTATGCTTGTACATAAAATTACACACAAACACATTTTGATTTCGATGTTGTTTCCAAACCTGCATAAATGTACCTGGGAATAAATCCCATGAGCCTAATAGGGTATATGAGTTAGCATAGTAATTATGTGAAATAGTATTTTTTATGGTAAGACATAGGACAAACTTTTTATTATACCTCGATTAGAATCTGATAGACCATCAGTGAATACCAGGTAGTGGTAGGCTATATTTTAGAAGAAGGAACTGGCAAAACTGCCTTTGAGCATTCCTAACTTGAGAAAATCCTATGAAATTCATAGGACAGAAGAAGCTGCTCTAGATAAGCTATTCCTTGTTTTGACCTATATCAGCCATCGGCTCTGACCAGTGTTGTGGAATGCTGGAAGGTGGAAACCAAAACATTGGAGAGAATGATTTGTAAAACATGGATAATTTGTGGGATTTCTGTATGATTTCAATTACAATGATTATTGTCATCCAAATGATGTGTGTTGTACTTCCCCTTACAAAATCACAAAGCACAACTACTTTGCTAATATTTTACAGTGGGCACTTTACATTATTACATGTGCATTATGGACTGTTTATCCTAATGAGCTCTCAAGACAAAAGAAGGACAAGATTGGAAGACGGGTGCCTTTGGATCAATTGTCATATAGGTGGCATAAAGAAGAGTTTCTGCTGCTGGGTTACTTTCTCTGGGTTCTAATGCTGCATCATTGGAGCAAGTGACCACAGCCTGTAGCCTGATGTGCACAGTAAACACAAGTTTTGAAGAAGCCTTTGTAAGGCTTGTTGCCACCACCACCACTGGTAAGTGCAGGGTAATCATACTTTCTTGTAGTTTTCTTAGAATCATAAAATCAGAGTTGGAAGAGACCACAAGGGCTATCCAGTGCAGTCCCCTCTGGAAACTTGATGAGAATGTGAGGCAAGTTCTGTCTGCAACAACGCCATCAGTGTCTCTGTTGGCTGATGATGTGTGGGAGTCTGTTTTCTTCCTTGGAATCCCAAAATTGGGTGCAAAGAGAGATAATGGTTCTATTTCTTTCCTTGCAACGTATATATTAGTCATATAAGTGTGGTACAGACTGTGTAAATGCACTGTGCTGGCACTGGTTTTAGGGTTATGGACCGTGCTGCAACTGCACGGTCCTTAACCCTAGCATGGCGCCATTATGACAAGCGACGCGGTGTCCACACGTTACATGTTGCTTACGTAACGAGTGCGCCATTGGCGCACTCATTACATCCGCTGAGCAGCACAATAAGAACCCATTTTTTTCTGAGCTCTTTTTACTCCGGATGGACACCGTGCAGTCTGGCGGTTGTGGCGTCCCTCTGGAGGGAAAAAGGCTGCCGGCAGGCCACCCTTGGGGACGGTCTGTCCTGTGCCATAGTGAAGAAATCCTCAGGCCAGGATCATGAAACCTAAAACATTTAGGCCAGAAAAAAATATATCCTCAGAGCCGTAGAATACTTGTGCGACCTACAGCAGCACTGGTTTTGAAAGTATGCACCTGGGAAATGGGCATATAAGACAACTACAGAGAATGGCTTTAGATAAAAATGTGTTGCAATTTTAGATATTTTATAAACTGTGAGACAAACTGATGATTCCCCCCCCCCCCTTTAAATGAATTGTACCCTAATGGCAGCCTCTTATTACAAATAAAGGCATGTGCGTGTCTTATGACGGAGGTATTATCTGCCCATAGGGCAAAGTCTTGTTAAATTCATGCATTGTAATGAAAAGGAGAACAGGAGAGCTAACTAGCAGAGTGAAAAAGATAGAATGGGAAAAAAGCAGACACTTTCCTTTGCAGGGCAAGAAGTGCTGCTCTTGTCAGTTCATCAATAATGCAAGTGCTGGATATTTCCCCGGGCTCGATTACCTCTATCAGATGAAGCAGTTGGAGACAATTCATGTGCCATTGATAAAAATCTGAACCCAGCCTGGCTGTTTTTCAAGAGCTGTCCCTATTTCAAGCGGGTAAAAAAAATGTCAAGCTGAGATTTTGGGATTGGGGTGGTGGTGGTGGTTGTGGTGGTGACAAATTGTGTGTGTGTGAATGTGAATGTAACCTGTACTGTTGCTGGGGTCATGCAGGGAAGTGTTATCCATGGCAGCTGTCAGAGAGAGCTGACTGGCAACAGAATTTCAACTGACTTGTTAACAAACACATCTCTGAGAGTCAGGATCCCTGTAGGCTTAGGAGCTCAGCCTAGAATATAGAGCATTGTGCTGGCAAAAGAACTGCTCTCCTTTCACCTGATGGTGTATCTTAACAATCATGTTGACAGTGAGATTGAAAGAGGAATTGCTTTCTTTCAGCACCTGTCTCCCTATCTTTACATCATCTCCAAGTAAGATATTTCTTTAGCTGCTCGAAGCATGAAGCAAGAACTGGAGCAAGAGTCAATTTTGTTAAGCTAAAGGTAGCAGGAAATATTTTCTACTGGAAAGGTTAATTTAGTTTAGCCTATTGCCAGACCTGGAGCTGGGTCACACAGACAGGTGTATGCCTTGGCCATCCAGTTACTGCACATGTGTTTGAGTGTGTGAATTGCTTCTATTAAAAAAAGTATTTAACACGAATGTGATAAAAACTGGTCTAAAATGAAAGGAGGCGTACAATGGTGATCCTTGGACTGGTCCTCATTCATAAGCCATTGGCTGTTGGTTTATGGAGGCTTCTGGGGAGGAAACAGCTGTAGCCAATGAGGGGTAATATACTACTGGTTCCTGTTATTTTAGGGAGAAAATACCCTATTCTCTTAGGGCAGATTACTAAAGAAGTCAAATGAGATCTAGGTTTGGTAGAGGGAAGGAGGAGGTAACAAATTAAATATTGGAACAATCTTTTCCATGCCTACTCAGAAATAAGTCCTAGAGTGATCAGTGGGCCTTACTCCCCAGGAGTGATCTGGCCACCTCAAGCAGCTGCAAATTGTGCTGCTTACTCTAGATGGCCCTTCCACATCCTCATCTTTCTAGCCCCTTTGGCCTTAAGTTGCCTTGCCATGTTCTCCACTGTAGCTTATTAACCTGTTTAGCTTCCCTCCCCACCCCCACCCCCCAGAAAAGAAGATGACATTACACAAAGACTTATAGGCTTTGGGTGGTGCTTCTATGTAGATGGTGGAATTAGGGTAGTATGCAAGCTGGGAGGAGAATCAAGGTGATGGGAGCAGATGTTGGAGAGGAGGATGGCATCAGAAAGTTTAGAGGGGAATTAGCGTTACTCCCATTTCAAACAGTATGAGGGCTCAGAGTGTTGCTGATATTCCCCAAAAAGGAGACATAGAACTGTAGCCTAACTGACCTAGTCTAGATGACATTTAGTCATGTACTGTAGTCTTAAATTCAAATGTGAAATTGCTGATTCTGTGGCAAAAATAGTCAATTTTCTGAAGAACCGAAAGAAGTGGTTTAAGGTTGACTTTGAAGAGGAGGGTGGTGGAGGCTAGCAATTACAGGGTAGTTAACATCTATTCCTCTAAAATGATGTATAGCAGAAAAATAAAAACAGAATTATTCTGTATGTTAAGGCTGTTTGCCCACCTACAATATGAATACACAAGGTGGGTTCTGCAAAAATGGAAATTTGATTTAACTTCCTTAAAAGATAGACCCTTGATAGTCTTTCATGCATCCTGGTTTGGAGGGAGTAGAAGGGAGATCAAGCCTCTCCCAGAATAGGCTGAAAGGGCTGCCCCCCCCCCCTTTCCAAAGAATCTGACAAAAATGGATCAGTAAGACTTGCGTAGTTGAACCTCCTCTTGCATTATCAATCAGAAGTGAATTAAATGATAAAGCACTAAAATGACAGTGATTGTCACTGAGCCCTTCTAGGAATAATAAAAATAGCCTGCAATGTATTTTATGTGTACTTTCCTCTTATGCTACAGCAGTTCTGCATGCACATTGTGCTTGTAACAGAGTTCATATTTAAGGATACTTGAATGATAATGGGCTAATCTTGAGCCTCCCAACTTAAACCTTTGAAACGGTTCTGGGGTGTTACCAGGTATACTGTCAGAGCACATGAATGAATTCATACATGCTGTCAGTATACCTGACTATTGGCGAACTTGTAACTTTGGTAATAGTGTGTCTTGGGCAAATTGGACTCAATAGATCATATCCACATAGAGCGCTCCCAAAGGTGTCAAGACATACACATTAGCTGCTTTGGGGAATGGTGTGCATCACAGTAAGGCTTCATAAATGAAAACAGTACATGCAAAATACAAATAAATGCTTAATGGAGCACAGTTAGAGAGGCTTATTGTACGGAGGCTGTAAACTGGAATAGTGTCAGAATCACAGTGCCTTTGGCTGCAGTTCCATCATTATGGAATCGGAGACAATTGTAAAAGTATTTCATTTTGCTTACAAAAATAATCCAAAAATGAATGCTTCTATCATGCTATGAATATAGAAGTTCAGTAGAGCATTTCTACTGAACTTTTTTTGGGTGCTCAGTGAGTGTGCTTTTGGTGCGGAAACATGTAGTGTTCAGTCACTGAAATGCTCCTACAGCAGGGTGTTTTCATGCCCTATCTCCCCACTCGTTGTCAGTGCAAAGCTTCTGCCACATGCACACAGAGGGATATGATGAAATCATACAAGATATTGGCTTCTTGATGCTTCAATAAAGTCTAATGAGCTGTGAAACTTGGCAGTTTCATAGAATCATAGATCAAGGTGTGGGGTTTTTAATTTTACCCCCACACCTTGCTGTGGGTGCCCTGGACTGGTTAATGTTTCTGACTTCTGAAGTGAAGAAACAAGACTTTAAGATGAGAATTTGACAGGCAGCATTACCCACTTTACATAAACAACCATTCAGACAAAAGGTATACACTAATTGGTTATTTCTGGTTGCTTTCTTAGGATGATGGGATGGCCTTGCTGGCCCAGGGAAAGATTCTTGGCTTATATGTAAAGGCAACCTTTTTCTCCTAACAATTGGTAGTTTACGCTGTAAGAGCAATTGCTTTATGCAAAGCACATGCATTTAAGGGGAAATTTGGATTTTAACCTTATAATTCCATTTTCTTAATCTTTAGAAAGGTTTCTGTGTAAATATATAAATATATTTACTGTGGAGTGGTGATGGTGGAATCGTTTGAGTGATGAACTACAGCAGCCTCTTGAGACCAGGTTTCAAATCTCTTCAGCCATGAAAACTGGGTGACCTTGGGCAAGTCACACTCTCAGCTTCAGAAGAAGGCAATGACAAAACCCTTCTGAACTAGTCTTGACATTTTGGCCTGACCTTAGTAGTGTTTTCCCACAATAGTAGTTCATTTGTGACCACATCCAAACTCAGCTCTAGTTCTGTATTCTTTCTCAGCACAGGAGAAAACTTTATGTGAAGGAGTTGCTTTGTGCCTGACCCATGTCAGCAGCCTACCAAGTACCTCAGTTAAAATGGTGAAGGGTCTGGAAACCATGTCCGATGAGGAACAACTTAGGGAGCCTGGGATGTTTAGCTTGAAGAAGAGAAGGTTAAGAGGTGATATGATAGCCCTGTTTAAATATTTGAAGGGATGTCACATTGAGGAGGGAACAAGCTTGTTTTCTGCTGCTCCAGAGACTAGAACCTGGAACAATGGATGCAAGCTACAGGAAAAGAAATTCCACCTGAACATTAGGAGGAACTTGCTGACAGTAAGGGCTGTTCGACAGTGAAACACACTCCTTCCTCGGAGTGTAGTGGAGTCTCCTTCCTTAGAGGTCTTTAAACAGAGGCTGGATGGCCATCTGTCAGGGATGCTTTGATTGAGAGTTCCTGCATGGCAGGGGGTTGGACTGGATGGCCCTTGCAGTCTCTTCCAACTACAATTCTGTGATTCTATGAAAAGACCAGAATGAGAAGACAATCAGTGACTAAAGTGTACCTGCTACATTTGAGAAGTTAATCCTCAGAACTGTAAATCAGCTAGAGGAAAACGGGAATATTATTTTAAATCTTAAGTCAGATCTAATGAAGTGTTTGTGATTCTGGGGAAAACCCTCCTCTCCCATTTACTTATCCTCACATTTACTTAAAAACAAAGGATCTCATGCCTTATCAACATGAACATTCAAACATACACAGTTTATTTCCGTTCTGGGGGAACATGCTGATATGATTCTCCATTCAAGTAACTATCCTTGACTGTGAGAAATAATTGCATTAAATAAACTTCAGTGCTTTTATGCCCTTAATATTCTGTCCCAAAAGGTAATTTGTTTAATTGTTCTATCACTTTGGTCCTCATTATGCATTAGGAAAACCTTTGTTTAAGAAAATGTATTACCTTCTTTATTTCCCTACATAGTTCACCTTCCCAGTCTTACCTTGAGCAACCTACTTCCCACTGGCAGCACCACAAGGAGTGAAGTGTCATTGTGCCAATTTTTCATGTAGTCTTTAGTGCAATTTATCAATAAACATTTTTCTAGTATTCTAATAATTTTTTCATTAATTTAAATGCTCTGTGTATACTTGCTCCTCATGTAACATCATTTGTAGTCATTAAAGGGAAAGGTATATCGTAGTTACATGATGCCTCAAATTTCTAATGAGAGGAATGATGAGAAAAGTCTGTCCTGGAGGTTTACATTTATGCATTGCCTTGAATGTTTAAGATCCTCTCTAATAGCTTTGATTTTTTTTTTTTTTTTTTTGGTCTTGTTTTCATAATGCATCAACCTAGAATGAGACTTTCTGTCTTATGCTCAAGACATGGCATAATGTCTGGCAATTATCTGACTTTTGTCTGAAGTCTTGTAATTCCAAAGGTGAGTTGGTGTCAGCTTTCTCTGATAGATGATTTAAATAAAAATATACAATGAGGTAACCAATGCAATTCTTTAGCTGTAATGAGTCCAAATTTTCTGTGCCTTGATGCCTGGTTCTTCACTATATTTGCCAGGGATTCACATCACTGAGATTCCCCGGGGAAAAAAGTGAGACTAATATATAGGTCCTTATCCAGATCAGAAAATCAAAGAAATAGAGAGTCAGTTGAAGAATATATAGCAGCCTATCCAAGCAGTGTCCTCTAAGGGCCTTATTGCATTACAAAAGAATGTTGAGAGACAGTGATATAAAAGCAGCTTTATGCTTATCTTCCCGCAATACCTCATAGTACTTCTACTTTCCCTCCAGAGGGTGCTGGTCATAAACACATGGCTTTTGCCAAATAGATTTTTCGAGCAGGACAAAAGGCACACCTTTGCAATCATTTTCCTTATCAGTAAAGTGGAAGTGCTTTGTGGGCATGCAGGAAGGTAAGCGTAAAACCACTTCTATGTTTCTGTCTCTCGTCTTTATTTTTATAATGTAATGTAATGTCCTAACTGTGTTGGACTACAGCTGTCATCAGCTCTAGCCAGAATGGTTCAAGGCTTCGGGACCTAAATCCAAATACTGTATCTATTTTTATTTAATGTTTTATTTAAACATTTTATAGCTTATCTCATTTTTTTGACAATTCAGTCTAGGCAGTTTGTCTGATATATACAGAGCATCTGCGGATGGCAAGCACTGGTTGTCCCCAGTGGCAGCAAATGCACGTTGCCACACATTAGGGACAGCCCCCATTGTCCCCAGTGGCAGTGCATGCATGCAGCCACACTGCCATTAGTGACAATGGAATGTCATCTGAAATCCCATTGTTCCTAAAGGCAGCATGGCTGCATGCACTTGCTGCCATTGGGGACAACATGGGCTTCAACATCCATAGATTTTGGTATGCATGGGTTCCCCCCTGCCCCAGAATTGATGCTCTGTGGATTCCAAGATACACTATAGATATAGCTGTAGATACACACACACAGAGAGACAGACACACACAGAGATACAACACATGGACACACACACACATCTCTACTTGGTAGTAAGGGAAAGACGCTAAATATTTTCTAACATGGGTGGACAAAGTGTGGTTTGGGGCCCCCGAAGTGTGGCCTGTGGAACCACCCATGAAAGCCCTTAAAAAACCCATTTTTAAAAAATTCAGGCTGATTTGAGGCCAATTGTTTTACCCCCAAACCACCTCAAATCTCCCAAAGCTGCCTAAAAAGGCAATACTTTTCTCCTTCCTTTCCCAGGCCTGAAAACCTCTACAAAATAGAAAATAATAGATAAAATAGTGGCTGGAAGTATCATCAAGACAGTTTGGGCATACTGAAATGCACTGCTGTGGCCCACTGAGAGGGCACAGGAAGGGGAAATGTCCCCTTCTTTGTTTATAGTTGCCCAGCTCTGCTTTAACATCAGTTATCTTACATATGCTATGAATTAGCCCTTGCACTTAAACCAGATGCTAGGATTTTTATAGGTTTTGCACACACGTAAAAATACACACACAGGTGCATAGGTCCTCAGTAGAGGGACCACTGGATATCTGAATGTTTTTCTGAGCCAAAACATTCAAGACCTGCCTTTTCCAAGATTGTCTCTTCTGGACCTCCCATTATCCCCAGCCTTTATGGCCATCTGAAGTTCATTCGTTTGGGAAATGCTGATCTAAACTAAGGTGGTGAAGATAACCTGCCTTCTGAGTGAGACTACAGCCGGCCCTTCTTATACACTGATTTTTTATACACGGATTCAAGCATACACGGTTTGAAAATGTTCCAAAAAAGTATAAATTTACCTTGATGTTCCATTTTTTATTAGGGACACCATTTTGCTATGTCATTATACTTAATGGGACTTGAGCATACATGGATTTTGTTATACACGGGGGATCTTGGAACCAAACCCCAGCGTATAACAAGGATCCACTGTATTTCTTCATCTTGTTCATTATCATTTGCTCTGATTGACAGCATTGTCCAGGATCTCAGGCAGAGCTTGAAAAAGTTAGTGTTTTGACCAGAATTGCTCCAGCTGGGATTTGGAGAGTTATGATCCAAAAAGAAACTTTCCCAAGCTCTGTTCTCAGAAGGAGATTGGTCACATTCCTTGTTACTAGAGAACTGAATCTGGGACTATTTGCAAGTATGTGGCATGGACCTGCAACCCCAGATAAAAGTAATGCTTGGTGTTTGTAATTATGTACAATACACACAATGCAAAATATTATATGCCAGTTATTATGAAAAGTGATATTCACCCTGCTTAAACAACAAGAATGCCCCAAAGCTCTCAGTTGGTTTTGCTGCTACAGACTAAGATGGCTACGCATATCCTCAGATTTCCCATTCTGCTTAAGCATTTATACTAGCAGTTAAATTTGCCTCAGATTTGAGCTAAGTAACTCAAATGGTTCCAAGTAGTTTAGACACCCTTGTCTAAAATTCTATGCACTATTACTAGATGATCTTATTGGTGGTGGTCTTTGAAAGGAAGATACAGGGAAGTAGCTAATGAGAGGGCAATTACTTCAGCTGAATGCAATATTTATAGCCGATGAATTAAAAACAACAAACCTAGGCTGGCACATGCTTAATGCGCTCTGGTAATTAAACAGTGCAATAGCAATAAAATAATTAGATCATAATGGTGACTTTCCATTAAAATCTAATCAAAACAGTGCAAAAACCATTTGCATTAAAGGAACACAAATGCAAAAGTCAATGTGTGCTGTGAATACAAACAATGGGTTTCTGTCTTATGATTTTTTTAGGCAGTAATAATTTTAAATGTATTTATTTAAATAAATGCTGGCTGGCCTACTAATAATTCCTTTGCAGCTTTCCAGTCTTGGTAAAAGGAAGCAGAGGGCAAAAAGGAGACTGGTGCAGTAGATCTCACATTTGCTCATGCCCTATCAGATTTTGTCACTAAACATACTTTAAAACTGGAGAATATTGGGAAGTAGTAATAGCATAGGAAAATGTAAAGACTACCCATGGGGATTCTAAACAAATTCAGAAGCAGATAAAGGACACAATACAACTGAAGCTGAAAACTTTATAAAGTTCACAGCCTAAATACTCTAAAATAAACAGATCTAGTCTGACCTTGGAAGCTAAGAAGGGTCAGCTCTATTTACTACATGGGTGGGAGACCACTGGTGAATACCACGTGCTGTAGGCTATATTTCAGAACAATGAACTGGCTGGCAAAACTACCTTTGAGTTTTCCTTGCCTAAGAAACCTCTATGAAATTCATGGGTCACCATAAGTCAATAGGTGACTTGAAGGGACACACACATAAATTCTAAAGTCCCAGTAATTGCAATGGGGGAAGTGAACGTATGCATTTGCATGCCTAAAAAGTGCTTTAGTTATAAAATCTATACCCCACTCTAAACCACGTGTGACTCTGGGGCAGGTCACTATAATCAAATAGCAATGACTATAATTTATAAATTCCTGAAACAAAGCCTTACAGGACTAGGGATCTCACTCAGTGTCATCATGTATACACTAGACGAACTGTACCTATGGATCTTCTTCAGTATCTTATTCCCCTAAATGCTTTATAGACAAACATCTTGAAACATCTTGATTGACTTTCAATGTACTTTTCCGCCCAGTTCAGTGTTTTAGTTCTTACATATGGGCTCTTCTGTGACTTGAGATCAATATAACCTGTCTGATATTGCCTGAATTATGCATTTCTCTTTGGAGGTTCCATGTTCCACCTTCTAAAAGCATGGTGGGCAAGTTGGGTGCAATTTTGCACCAACATATTTTCAGCTGAAATTGAATTCCAGAAGTTACCAAAAGTCTAATTTTGGTTTGTATTTCTTTGGCTTTGGCTAATTTGGTTGGGAGTGCCAGGATGGTTTAAAGAATAAACTGCTATTCCAGGAATATTGATTTACCCTTTGGGCTAAATTTGCCAAGCCCCCCCCCCAAAATAAAATAAAATAAAATAAAAATGGTCGGTGTCACGGTGAGTCTCACTCACCCAACGATTTTTCTCTGATGGCAGCACAATGGGTCTTTTTGATCCCACTGCTGCCACCAATATGTGACGGCTACCTCCCTAGCTACCACCAATAACTAATGGTGTGCCCTGTGAGATTTTCACTCTTGTTAGTTTTTTTTCTTATTTCATCCCACTGCTTGGCACCAAATTGCATGACAAGACCCTTGAACTCAAATCCCTTGCTTGAGTGACTCCCACACTTTTCTTTGCCTCTGGGCCACTCTGTAGGAAGACAGAATACTCACTATTTTGAGAGTTTTCAGCAATAAAAGTATTATTAATCCCTGATAGCATTTGATTAATAGTTTCTTAAAATACCTCAAGTGACCACATGTTGATCCAAAAAACAAAACAAAAACTCCACACCTTTATTTACAAAATAGTTGGTTACAGTATCTTTCTTATGGTTGGTATTCAGAATTGATATAGTGTTATTTGCTTAAACAGTTACAAAGATTTACAGTATCTGTTATTCTGTAAGTGGTCTCTAGGTTACAGTTTCACATAAGACATTTGATTAGACTCTGAGCTTCAAAACTTTGTTGCTATTTTACGACTTTACCAGCCACACCTAGTCAATTTCCATACTTGTCCTCTTTTTGGGCCAACCTGGGTACGCAAATCCCTTCCAATTGCCCTTTTCAGCAGTGTATCTCAGCCACCTTGACTGTTTAAACCCCTAACTCTGTCCCTATCTGGTCCCTATCTACCTCACACATGCCTCACTCAGCCTATTTGTATCTGCTCCTGAGAGTAGCTGCCACCTTTTGTCGGCTAAACTCCCTTTGGTTGATGCTGATTAAATGTCAACATTCCAATGTGCCTTATCTCCACAGTCACGAACCTTTGGGAGTATTGAGGCCACAGCAAAGGGATTGAGGCATGCACATTGGCCTGCAAGTTGGGCATTCCCCTGACTACAGAGGTGAGTTTGGTAGGTACCTGAGAGAGAGCCTTTTGCACAGTTAACACCCTTTTGGGACTCATTTGTCAGAAAAGCTGGGCCATATTCACCTTGTGTTAGAGCTGACTGATGAAAAATACATCTGTTTTTAGTATCCATTCTAGATTTTATTGTACAAAAAGTGTTCATCTCTTTAAGGTTTGTATATTTTATAGTTTTGATTTTGAATATTGCCTCAGGCTCTCAGTGTGTGGAGGATTTGTCTACTGCCAGTATGTCTAGTATGCCTGTAACACTTGGATTAACATGTAGTTAGCCATTAGGTTGCCCCAGGACAGCGAATAGTCATTTAATTTGTATTATATTTTTACTGTTAAGAACAGGTACTGTAGGTGTGCCTGTGGAATTTTCTTCACTGTGTCCCGAAACACCTTTGGGTATTCTACAACTTGACTTGAGTGGTGGATGCTATTTGCTACTGTACCTCAGCAAAATGTCTTGAGCAGATCCAGACTGATTGAAAAGTCTCAAATTATGTTCCTGTTTTTTTCCAATTTCATACTGGGTTAAAAATAAACTGATCTGGGGAGCTGGTATGCAAAATTGTTGATTGTATCAGGAGATGACAGAAAATATTCTGGGATAAACAAAACATATATGAATTTCCAAAATAAAACTGGAAAGAAGAGGAACAAAATCTGGGAGTTTCTGGTATTTTTTAATCAGTCTGAATGTGCCCTCTGGTTGGTTGTTTGCTTAAATTTTCAGACAGGATGTGTTTTGGTACTGCAACCAACAACAATTCAGGGCTAAATGAGTACTTCCAAATGCCTATCACTGAGTGAATGTTTTGAAGTTAGATGAGGAGGCAGTTATCCTGTTGAAGCTAAGCAGATTTGGTCAGAAAGAGAGCACCTAGGCACATAATCAGCAATTATGAGGAAATAAATATTTAGCTCAGTTTCATGAAAAGCTTTATCTGCTAATTATTGAACATCAAGCTTTTCCCCAAGAGCACACAAAGATATTAGGCTCTCCTGCCCTGGATCACTGATGTGGTTGGCCTATTATGGAGAATGAGACAACTGCCTCAAGTAATATATATCCTGGGGGTTGCAGAAGAAGAGCCCTAGCTATTTCTCCTGAAATCTTCATCCATTCTAGCCTCTTGGAGGACACCCTGTCCAGCTCAACTTGAATTAGTCTGCTAACTTTCCAGTACTGAATTAAGATTTAGCTGCAAATCCAGTAAGTTTCATTATATGGAGTGTTTCAGGGAGCAGTATTGATGCAAATTTTGTGTTTTGCATCAATCAGCAAGTTGTCTTCAGCTGACCATGATAAGAAAGAAGCTGACTAGGTCTACACTAGTATATATCAGGTATTTTCTCTCACCAGCTTTCTGATCCTTTTCAAAACTTGAATCAAATTACTACTGAATTATGATCTGTTTTAAAACAAATAGCAAATACACATAAGAAGACAGTCTCAAAAATCCAATAATGTCCCTTGTTATTATTTGCTCATATATATTATTAATAATTCAGACCCAATATCAGATGTCTGTTCCAATCAGCCTGTCTTGTGCATTTAAGACAAAACAACCCTTTTTCTGAAAGAGAAATGTTGCTATACCCTTCAGAGTTTTTATGGAATTCCTACAGTAACCACTGTGTGGAGATGTTGCAGCATAATCCCATCTAGGCAACTGAATTAAAGTGTGCTGAAGGATCAGTCGAACTGTCATTGTCTAAAGTGATTTTTCTGCCAATTTTATACTGTATCCTGTTCTAAAAAGCTTTCCCTGTGTCTTCTTATTTGAGCCAACATCTCTGGTGAAACCAAATTTCTTATATAGAAGCTGCACACTGAAAGAAAGCCATTAATACAATTGAACTCATGTAAACATGCATGGAGTTACTTTGATAGTGTTAGCGAGCTGAAGGGGGATTGTATATATCATTTTAATACAATATATCATTTTCCTTTTCTCTCCCTCAAGAAGATTTAACATCTTTTTATTTAGCTTACTTGCTAATTAGCTTACTTGCTGTTCACCGCTATGATCTTTGGAATAGCGGTATATAAATAAAACAAATTATTATTATTTATTATTAAGTGTGTGAAATTAATTTGTAAATGTCGCTGTACTAATTTATTTTTCAGCCTTGTCTTTTTATCTAACTAGAAACTCCATTGTCTGTATTCCTTATGGATTTATCTTTATGATCTTCATCTTCCTGAAAAAATGACTCATAACACACACACACACACACAAAATATAATAACAGTGTTGCTTGCTGTAGTTTTAAAAAGACATTATATATTAGATATTGTGTCCAGATTAGTCTGACATTGGGACATTTACATGTTTGTGAGTATTTATAAAGCACTTACAACAATTGATTTCAAAGTTGTGTACACAAAGAATGGAACATACAATTTAAAACAAAACTGCACCAACACACAAGGTCAGCATGAGCCATAAAAATAAAATACATAGTAGGCTAAACATCAGGAAGGTTTGCATTAATAGTTTTGTTTCCAATATGCACCTAAAAATAGCAGATAGCAAATATCATATAGAACAATTTTGTACATAAAGGGCTACACCAAACTCAATATTAAGTGTGGGTCTGAACAGCTTTGAAATCAACCTCAGATTCATGCGACATTACCAGGAGACTCTGTGTAGCTGATACCAAGAACTCGATTAATCTATTAGGATCCATTCATAATAGAAGTTATTCGTCTTTATTTATGAATATATCAGAATCATGGCACAGCAACAAACAAAATAAAACAGTGACAAATGTGAAATCATCAAAAGCAAGCTCTGGTGCCTCAACAAACTACAGTTCCCAGAATTCCATAGCATTGAGCTATGGCACTTAAAGTGGGGTCATGCAGGATTATTTCTGCAGTGTGGATGTAACCACAGAAACAAGTTGTTTGTCTGCACAGGAGTGAAATCCTGGATCTAGAATGTTTTGCTATTGAACTATTGTGGTTCCTAGAGGTAATGAAATCAGATTCTTCTAATGAATATCCACATATCCTCCAACTATCTGAATTTTACTGTAGCAGTCTCAATTAATCTCCTATCATCTCACTTTCAGCTGCTTTAAAAAGTCCCAGTTTCTTTCTCCTCTTTCCACTTTCCTTCTTCATCTTACTTCAATGCTATAGACCCACCCTGACTTTACCCCCAGGCCAGTGTGATGCCGCTTGCTGCACCACATGGCGTGTGTCATCACAATGATCCTCTGGTGTTGCATCTAGATGATGCAGCACCAAAGGACCACCGAAAAGCCACAGCGCCAGTAGCTACAGTGCTCTTTCCACAACACAGAAAGGAGCCCCTTTTTGCAGTGTGGAAAGGTGAGATCTAGGCTGCAGTGTGTGGTTGCTGGAGCCCCAGTCTGGTGCTAAAAGGGGTGGTCTGTACAGCCCCTGAGTTCCAAGTGCAAAAGTAGGTTGTACTCAATTCAGCAGAGAGAAGGGGAGAAGGTTCCCCTTCCCTATAGACTAGGCAAATGCAAACTGCTACAGCTTCTTCTAGCTTGTCTGTTCTTCCTCATTAATAACTCCTGTCCTCTCAGCCACTCACTGATGTTGCTTGGCTACATATGTCCTGGGGTTCATCTGTGAAAGGTTGGAGGACATGCACCCCATAGGGAAAAATGACTATCAAAAATATGTTATCTAAATCACTGGAGAGTCACACCAGAGCTGGACTAAAAGAATGAATGCTGGATGTCAAAACGCTGAAGAAAGAACTAATAGAATCAACAGAGAGGCATTTTCATCACCCTACAGCTTCCAATTGCAAATTATGTTGTCTCTAATAATCTAATGCTGTTAGTTTATACACTGCTCCATGACGCTGATTGAGTTCAATCTTGAATAGGCAGATATAGAGTACAGTACACTGTGATTGCCATAATCCCATAATGGGAGTTGTAGGCTACAACATCTGAAGGGACAGAGTTTCCCAACCTTTGGAGTGTAAGATTGTAGTACTGTACCTGCAGATGAAAAGATCATTACAGACTCAAAACTGTTAAAGAAGAAGTTCCCATCTAGAAAGGATTGAAATTGCTCTGTTACTAATCATTTGATTAACTTCCTGAAACGGGAAGGATGGATAACAATCTAAAATGGTCTGGACCATCTGGGCACAGTGATAATTTATTTTTAAAGGAGATGGCAATGTCAAGCTGCCACTTAGTATAAATAAAATGAGTTCACACCAATATATTTTTTCTAAAAGGGACAGGTGGTATTTATGAATAAAAATGTAAAAATGAAATGGATATACTTTTGATTCAACAGATTATCTGTACCCATCTAAATTTAACATTTCAATAATGCTTTCACACTGCTGTTCCATGCTGGTCAACTCAGATGTAAGCCCTACCGAGTCTGTATACAGGTATCTTGATGATAATGAGATAATCAATAGAAGCCACTTTGGGTTTGTCAAGAACAAATTCTGCCAAATTAATCTCATATCTTTTTTTCAACCCGGTCTCTAGTTTAGTAGATGGTGGAAGTGCTGAGGATGCCATTTATCTGGATTCCAGCAAAGCATTTGATACGGTTCCCATCATATTTGATTAGCTGATTAAATGTGGGATTGATGGGAACACCATTAGATGGATCCATAATTGTTTGGGAAACCATGCTCAAAGTGTTGTCATCAATGTGTGTGCTTGAAACCAGAAGGAGGTCTCGAATGGTATGCCTCAGAGCTCTGTCCTAGGGCCATTACTTTTCAACATTTTTATTAGTGGCTTGGATGATAGGGTGGAGGGAATCCTTATCAAGTTTGCAGATGAAACAAAACTGGAAGGGGTGGCTAATACATTGGAAGATAGGAACAGAATTCAGTACTGTGGTACTGCTGAAAAATTTGTGCAGAAATTAATAAAATTAAATTCAACAGGGGCAAATACAAAATTCTACATTTAGGCCAAAGACCAAAAACCAAATGCACAGATACAGAATGGCAGATACATGGCTCAATAGCCAAAAAGGATCTTGAGATTATTGTTGATCATAAATTGAATATGAGCCAGCAGTATTATGCTGTAGCAAAGAAAGGGAATGCTATTTTAGCCTGCTTTAATAGAAGCATAGTTTCTAATTCAAGCATAGTAATAGTCTGAAAGAAGTGGTATGTAAAACCTTGTATCTAAGGAATAACTGATCAATATATTTAGGGTGCCACTGAAGCTCCAGATAGTGGACCTCTTATGATCTAGATATATATGTGCATTAAAATACACACACACACACACACACAGAGCTTGGCTGACAGGTAGCAGAAGTAATACATAATAGTAATGGGGCAAAGCAATACAGGGATTATTAAACAACTTCTAGGCTTTGTCTAGCATAGGGTTAAAGAAAGACCCTTAATAGAAGTGGTAGGTATGGTAGGTATTTCACTGCTTCCTAAATTCTGGTCATTTTCTGCAAGATTGCTACTCTCTGTATAGTGGGGAAGGAACATATTCTGATAAGCAGAATAAGATAGATTTCTCAGCTTTCAACAATAGGCAGGCAGATAGATTTTTCAACAATTTCACACTAGAGTGGTTAATTTTCATTTTAGGGAAACATATGGAGACTTAGATCAAGGCTGCAGTGTAGGACATAGTATTAACAGATTTTGTATGGATTAGCCTTGTGTTGCCCATTTTTTCTCAGCACTTGTACTTAATGTGTATTCCCCTCTTTCCCCCATATGCTTGCATTCACTAGTTATTGAGGTAAAACCTGGGAATTTACAACCTGCTTGCAATCCTCTCCGGTCATGTCTATAAGAGTCAATTACATGAGTTTCCCCCAATCCTCATCATGACCTGTCACCATGATGCAGGGCCACATCCCCAGTTCAAACGTAGACTGTCTTCATGAAGAAAGCAAATTTTGTATTGAATCTGCCTGTGGGATGTGTGTGTAGACAGCCATCTAGTGTCATTCCAAGGTGTGGAGGTAACAGTGGAAATTAGGGCCTCTCCAGGGCCAAAATACTCTGGGAGCATCCAGGAGTATTCTGGCCAGTGCATATAAGACCTTAAATTAACAGTGGCTTAAATACTACTGTTAGTCCTAAAGGGAGGAGAGCCACCTAACAAAAGAAAATTACATCGGTCATATTCTCATAGATTCAGTGGCTTGTTGGGACTAGCACGTGGATTCAGGATATAGTTTCCAGTCTCCTTAACTCTACATACACTGGTTTGTTTTTTGTGGGTTTTTCGGGCTATGTGGCCATGTTCTCTGAAGATGCCAGCCACAGATGCTGGCGAAACGTCAGGAAGAAACTCTTCTAGAACATGGCCACATTGCCCGAAAAACTCACAAAAAACTATGGATACCGGCCATGAAAGCCTTCGACTTCTCACTGGTTTGTGTTTCTGTTTAAAGATGTCATGTTTCAAGGCCATTTTCACCAAAGATGTTAAATAGAGCAATCCCATTTAATAATAATAATAATAATAATAATAATAATAATAATAATAATATTTTTATACTGCCTTTCCAAAAAGATCAAAACGGTTTACAAAATTATATAAAAACACATAAATATACATAAAAGATTTACATAAGCAAATGTATTTATTGTTCTTGTTGTTGTTGTGTGTCTTCAAGTCATTTCTGACTTATGGTGACCCTACGGTGAACCTGTCATGGAGTTTTCTTGGTAAGTTTCTTTCTATCTTTTTAAAAATAATTCTTTTTATTCATAAACAACAATTAAAACCACACACAACACCCCCCCGACAACCAAACACAAAAAACACAACACAGTTTCCAGAACATCGAACATCTTACATACTTCTCACAATCCGTTCACTCTTATCCCTTTCAGTACTTCCTTCTTTGTATTTTTTGGTGTTTATCTTACTTATTTCTCACTTGTGTTAATAATTTAATTTGTTTAATTTTCTTCCTGTAGCCTTGTGTTCTTCTTTTTCCTCTTTTTAGATTCCCTTTTCTGGTCATCCTCTTCAAATGTAATATGTTATTATTATTTTCTTTACCAGTAGGATGAGCAATTTTTCTCACAATTACCAACAAAAAGAAAACCGATGAAGTAGACAAGCTCCTTGGAGTTGTGAGGAGGACAACTTGCCCCCTCGACCCTTGCCCTTCGTGGTTGACCATCCAGGGGGGTGATGCCATAAAAATTCTACTACAGCTAATAATGCATAATTCAGGGAGGATATATTTCCATCTAGTCTAAAGCAGGTGGTGGTTAAACCACTCTTGAAAAAAAAACCCCTTGACCACCTGATGAGAGAGAATTATAGGCCGGTCTCCCTTTTATAATTCTTGGGCAAGGTGATCGAGATGGCAGCTACCTCCCAGCTCCAAGCTGTCTTGGAGGAAGCCAGTTATCTAGATCCATTTCAAACTGGCTTCAGGGCAGGATACGGAGTTGAGATGGCCATGGTCGCCTTAGTCAATGATCTCCATCTGGGTATCGACAAGGGAAGTGTGACCCTGATAGTGCTCTTGGTCTTCTCAGTGGCCTTTGATACCATCAACCATGGTATCCTTCTGGAATGCTTGAGGGAGTTAGGACTTGGGGGCACTGCTTTGCAGTGGTTTTGGTCCTACCGCTTGAGCAGGTTCCAGATGGTGTCACTTGGGGACAGTTATTCATCCAAGAGAGAGCTCAAGTCAGGTGTCCCTCAGGGTGCTATTCTGTTCCCAATGCTGTTTAACATTTACATGAAGCCGCTGGGTGAGATCATCCAGAGATATGGAGTGCAGTGTTATCAGTACGCTGATGACACCCAAATATGTTTCTCTATGCCTCCGACTATTGCAAGGACTAAGGATGGCATCTCTCCTCTGAATAACTGTCTTGGGTCAGTAATGGACTGGATGAAGGAAAACAAACTCAAGTTGAATCCAAGGAAAATGGAGGTACTTGTGATAGGAAACCCGGGTCCGGGTAAAGGAGTTTTATCAACCGGTCCTACACGGGGGTCACACTTCCCCTAAATGACTGTGTTCACAGTCTGGGAGTACTCCTGGACTCGTCCCTCCAGCTGGCATCTCAGGTGGAGGTGACAGTCAGGAGTGCTTGTTATCAACTTCAGTTGATTTGCCAGCTGCGACCCTACCTGGACCAGGGAGACCTTGAAGCATTGCTACATGCTCTGGTAACCTCTCATCTTGATTTCTGCAATGCGCTCTACATGGGGCTATCCTTGCCAAGTTCGAAAGCTTCAGTTGATCCAAAATATGGCAGCTAGATTGGTCACCAGTACTCCTAAGACTGACTGCATAACACCTGTATTAAAAAATCTTCACTGGCTGCCGATTAGCTTCCAGAGCAGTACAAGGTCATTACCTTTAAAGCCCTACATGGCTTGGGCCCAGGTTACCTGAAGGAATGCCTCTCCCCATATAATCCACCCCACATTCTCAGAACATCTGGGAAGCTTTTATTGGCTTGACAAAAAGTGGGATAGAAATAAAAGTTTTATTTATTTATTTATTATTATTATTATTATTATTATTAAACTTTCTTTAAACAGCACTGTACATACAATTAAAAAATCAATAAAAATGAAACCTGGCAATGGCATGCATTCTACAGTATAATAACAAAATACATATAAAACAATAGATAATAATACAAGATAGCATTAGATAAAATAAGCAAGCAACAGACACAAAAAACTAGCTTAACATCTACCTCCCAGAAGTCTTTCACTTTAATTGCTCCAAAACTCTGGAACGACCTGCTGGAGGAGATCCGTCGTATTACCACCTTGGATGCTTTTAAGAAAGCCATTAAGACGGATCTCTTCTGGTGGGCCTTTCCATCAGGGCCGACATGAGCAGCATACCTACCTTCTCCCTATCCCTGACTACACAAGATACTAACCCTATCTCTGGCTCAGCTATTGTATTTGACTTGTATTTGCATTATATTAATTTACATGTTTTATAATTTGAAGGTTATTCATGAGGTTTTAATGTTGTAAACTGTATGCCTTGTATGTATTTTATCTGTTGTGATCCTGCCTTGATCTATTGGGAAAGGCAGGAAATAGAAATAAATTATTATTACTATTATTATTATTATTATTATTATTATTATTATTATTATTATTATAAGCTTATAAAGCCGATCTTCAATTTCTGGAATTTTCTGTTGTTTCTCGCATAATGTATACTTGCTGTTGTTAAAAAATAAAAAATAATCCTGCCATATTTTTCTTCTATTTTGTCTTTGACTATATTCAACAGAAACAATTCTGGACAAAAATACAGTTTAACTCGTAATATATTGCACATGATTTGATATATTTTCTTCCAGTATTTTCTTGCTTTGGGACAGGCCCACCAGAGATGGAACAATGTGCCTTTTTCCTTTCCACATTTCCACCACCTATCTGACTGACTATTTTATTTAGTCTATATACCACCTGAAATAAAGTTTATAATAGTTCTCCTTCAGATTTGACATGCTATTTCCCATTGTTCCATCTCTATTGGGTATCCGAAGTCAATCAACCATTTTATAATGTTTTCTTTTATTGTTTCAGGTTCCATTTTATACTTTAACATTCTTTTATAAAGTATAGATACCAATGATTTTCCCCCTCTGGTTAACATGTTTCCTATTACCGAAATCGATTATCCCCCCTCCCCCCATTTTATTATCTACCAGGTATCTTTCTCCTCACCAGCCGCTGTTGCTTTTACTTTTGCTTTTGCTTTTACTGCTTCTGCTTACTATCTGTCTCAGATTCCCGTCAGGCTGCATCAACAACTCTTCAGTTGCTGTCACAGCTTGGGGGATTTCCAAGGACTACCTGCTGCTGTGGGGACCCTCATTTGACAATTCAAGAACATTCTTTTGTTCTTCCCCCCACTCCTTCTCCTCTCTGAATCCGGCAAAATCCCAAATTTACAAAGGTTTGCATGGAGCCCCTCGCAAAGACTCCCTCATGCTTCCATTGACCAGCTGGAAGTGGTTTCTTCAGAAGGGGTTTGCCATTGCCATGCTCTAATACTGAGAGTGTGTGACTTACCCAAGGTCACCCTATGGATTTCTAAAGCCAAGTTGGGTTTCACATCAAGGTCTCCAGAGTCATAGTTCAACAATCAAACCACTATGAGTGAGGCTCACTCCCAAGAAACAATTCATAGGAATACAATCTAATTAAAGGTTGTTTTTCCATGTTTCACAATATAATTGTGCATAGTACAGTGGGCCCTTGGTATCCACTGGGGTTTGGTTTTAGGCCCCCCTCATGGATACCAAAATCCGTCTGCTGAAAACCCATTAAATACAATGGGGTAGTAAAATGATGTCCCTCAGATAAAATGGTAAAATCAAGGCTTGCTTTTGGGGATTTATAGATAGTTTTAAACATTTTCAAGCCATGGATGGTTGAATCTGTGGATAAGGATTCCGTAGATACTGAGGGTCAACTATAGTTACTTTAACAATTAAGCTAACATGAGGAAGGGGAGGGACAGGGAGATTGCTGCAGAATGTCTGCATGCACAGGTGGAAGTTCTGAGGCATACCTCTTGCCAATGGGAGAAAATGGCTGTCAACTACAAGAGCTCAAGTGAGACACAGATGAGTTCTCGAGGTGGTGATGGCAGATGTCTTATTAAGTTCATTGAACACAAACAGGCTAGCAGACTAAGCTGGGTCAGATGGGAGGGCAGGGGAGCAGAACATAAACATTAAAGCCACAGTAGATCATGACAGAGGTAGTAAGGACACACAGTATAATCTTGCTTTGAATATTGACAGAGCGATATGTATGGAATGGGGATGTTATGTATAAGGAACACTGGGTCACTTCTCTCTAATATCTTACAGAGGCCTTCTCTCATCCCACATATTTCTTCTTGTTCCTCTTTCCTTGTTTAATAAAGAAAAGGACCATCTTTTCAAACACATGGAGGTTAAGCTGTACCAGCCTCCCTACCCATGACTGTTCTATGATACATCACAGCTTTAGCCTCCAGGTTCTGCTGTTTCCTCTCTTCTATTTGACCCGGTTTAATCTACCAGGCTGTCTGTGTCTATATGCAACTGAAAAAGACATCTGCTGCCCACCGTCTCAGGCCTCATCTGTGCCTCAGTGGAGCTTTGCAGTTGACTGCTATCCTATTTATATTAATTTAATGCACTGTATTCTCCATACGCTGCTGATTGGCCTAATTTATTTCAGTTCCTTAAAGGCCTGGGATTTTCCTGTTTGTCCTTGCTGCATTGTTTTTACTCATTTGGCTCCAATTAGCCTCAGCCAGCACAAATACATTATCCTGAGTCTCTTTTTAGCGGTGCTGTTTTTAATGACATAATTTATGATTTATTTATTATTATTTTTTGAAATAAAAGAAAGCTCTTTAAGGTAAAGCCATTAGGAATTAAGTTATGTTTCTCTAGTGGGGATGAGAAATATTAATTGCAGGCACCTGGGTTCTTTCTCCTTCAAGAAGACTTGTGATTTTTAACTTAACTAATAAACGTTGACATAATCAGTGAGCTATCAGCACCATATGTCGGCCCTTTGTGAGGGAAAGATCATCCTCCTGCTCAGTTTGTGAGGAAATGCTTGAATATTAGCACCAAGGCTTGGTATATTTTTCAACCATCTTTCAGCACCAGATTGTTACTGTGGGAAAGAGATGAACGGCTCCTTCTAATTAACGGGGTTATTTCCTTAGCTATCCAGGTGAAAAGGAATTAAAAGATAACAGCAACTGCTAATGATGTTTGAGGCCTTGCAGACTATTAACCCATCATGAGCTACCCTGTCTTGTGTCACACTTATTCCTCACATTAACACCACAAAGGGCAAGAGTCCTTCACTCTTTGTGCCATATTATGCATAAAACTGTCAAGTCCACATCTTAACAAAGGTAATTTTAAAATGTTTTCACTGTACACCAATGATGGCTCCAAACATTTTGCAGCTTGAAATAAAAGACAAAATGGGTCCATTTTCCGTACTATGCATACAAACAATATGACAGGCCATAAAGTGCGCTGAATTTTACCAAACATCAAAAAATAATGCCCAAAATTGCTCTAGACACCTCCCTAGAATGAATTGCAGAATTAGTACATGTCTACACAGGCCAAATCAGTCATTTCCCCTATGTTTATGGTGCTGTGTCTTCATGACACAGGGCTAAAGCCCCAGTTCAAGTGCTGATTGTGTACATGCTAGGCCAGTTCCACGCCAAATCCACCCCATCTCTCCACTAAACTAGATTAAAAAAGACATTGGCACTCTAGACCGATGCCAAGCGTCTGTTCACACATACATCCTACTATGCTACTCGGGCCTAGGGTTGCCATAATTCTCTACTATAAACTGGGACAAAATGTAGGACAAAATTTAGACCAAAATGTGGGACAATTGTAGGATAAAATTTAGCCCAAAACGTAGAACATTTAAGAAAAATGGAGGCTCTTTTGATGCAAGTTCAATATTGGACTAGTTACTGTGTAACACTCTTGTTTTGTTTGTTTCCTTTCCTTCCTACCATCTCCTCAATGAACTCAACATTTCCCTTCTGCTTCTGTCCCCAGTATTCACATTCTCTGACTTGCACTTTTTTGGGTGTGTGGGGTATAATTGTAGTGCTAAACACTTTGGCATGATAACTGCAAAAGAAAATATGTGTGTGTGTGTGTGTGTGTGGGAGAGAGGGGGGGAGCTCCACTGAATCTAGTTACTGGAAACATAATGAGGCAATGAAATTCAGTGGAAATCCTTACCTACAAAAGTGACACCTACATTCCAAATGTCATCAGTGGGACTGCTTAAAAGTAAAGCAAGGAAAACCACTTGCGTCCCCACCCCTGATGCCACCTGGTATAAGGATGGGGGCTGCTATGGAGGAGTGACTAAAAGGGTACTCTGGACCCCTCCTTTGCTGTGGTGGCAGAGGTCTCCTCATGAGGAGGCCACCACAGCAAGCTGTGAGAGGGCTGCTTGGCCCACTCCCTTGCTATGGCAGAAGATGTCTTTTCATGAGGAAGCCTCTGCCACTGCATGAAACTGGGAGGGGTGCAGCAAGAGAAGAGGCCAACTGGGTATCACATCTCTTCTAGAGTGTCACCCAGTGCAGGCGGCACTCCTCACACCCACCTAATGATGCCACTGGGAGGAACCGAGACAAAAGATATAGATGGAAATAAGTAAGTAAGTAGGTGACATTTACTCTGACCTTTATCAGCATCTCCTGGACGGACCCCCTCCCCACACAAAACCCACAGCCTGAAGTGAGGTTAACACACCAGAAATTCAAAACACGGATACTGGGGCAGGAAAAATGTCATATGAATATCAGAATCCACACAATAATTACAATTCTAACTCCTGCCAAATCCTAAGACTTTTGGCGAGTGTGGGGGAGCCCTTAGGAGCTAACTGTTTTGACTACCTTTAAACATTTATTCAACTCACTTTTTATTTTTTAAATTTGAGTCCCAGTAGCCAAAGGCAGCTTTCATCTGTAATTGGCACATAACCCTTATGACCCAGCTTCAGTTCTAGTGAAACCCTATGGTGAGGGATTGCAGACACTTCTGTACATGCCTGACAAGCAGAAGAGGACAAAGTTTTGCAGTTTCATTTTCAAAGCACATTTCTGTCACTGTTGGTCCTGAATTGATCATCTTAATGGGATATGTTTGGAAAGGATCCAAATTCTAATTTTGGAAATTGAATTGTTTTAGTGATTAAACAAAGTAACCAAGGCCATCACCCTATTAAATAAGATATTTCATGCATATGATTAATTGTAATCTCAATGTAAATCCTTTTGATTTAGAGATTAATGTTGATTCTTTGCTTTGAGTTTACTGTCCATTTGTTTTGTTAATTAAAGAAGGAAGACAGCTGGGGAACCTCTTCAGGATGTTGATGCCCACTTTATTAAATAGGACATTTTCCATTACTACCCTCAAAAGTAATGGGCTTGGTATAACTATATTAACCTTCGTGAGGAACGGCATCAACAAAAGAGGGAAGTTTGCACTCATTTCATCTGATTGTAAAGCTCATCACATTTCACATCACTTTAAAGCTAACAATAGGGAGGCTTTTGATCTTTGATGCAGTTCTCTTCCTCCAAAAGAAAGTCAATGTGTTTGAAAAATACATCACTTTAACAAAGAGGGTCACCCCCCCCCCCCCGCACAGCATAGTTTCTGGCTTCCATATTAAATAGCCATCTCAAGCTTCAATAATTTACTGCACAATTCTACAGTGTTCTTTACTGTCACTGTGCACTGAACACTCATCCAGTACTGTTATGAAGTGATTCTGTGATGGCGTGTCAGGGTTTGATAAAATAATAAACCTATTAGAGAGCTTGGCAGCACTGAGCATCTGCCAATGGCCATGACCCAAAAGGAGGTCCATAGCCTATTCCTGGAGTGTCCTGTGTGCCAGATGGTCTTCCTCTAGTCTATAGTTGCCTGTTCAACTACCTTCTCAAAGACAATAACCAGTAAGAGAAACTAAGAAAAGGATGTTTGTCCTCTCCCACAGTGAAGGGATATAGATTGGGACTGCTCAGAAATGTGAGAGGTAGTCGTATATCTCAAAGGCAGACTAGTTAAATTTAGCAAACAGAAAGTCAGGAACAATCAGACCCACCCCATCAACCTACACTCAGAGGCTCTACCAGAGGCTAAAGTCTTCTTTGGTGAAAATATATGACTGAATAAAAGTTACACATTATCTTATACTGACAAGATCTGCTAATGTGCTTTTCAAACATGGAGGAGACAACACAAAATGGAGAATGCACAATCTCAGATGTACTGCACAATTATTGATGCAGGATGAGAAAGGGTGTGGTTAAGGCCAACACAGAGGAAAAGTCTAAACTTATGGAGGGACAAGTACTCAGTTAACTCAGCAGGGGGACGAGAAGGAGGCATTGCCTTGCCCATCCTAAACCCAGTACATAAACTCCAGGGTTCCTCTGCATAAAACTGTAGTTTTGTGTGTTCTTTCTCATTAATAATTTTTGCTTCTTGTTGACTGGTCATCAAGTCCATCATTCAGTTTCACTGGAATTATTATCAGAAAGGGTGAAATTACTGTTTCTCTCTCTTGTCTCCTTGTCATTCTTAACATAATGAATTCCGGATATATTTACCTAGCCTCCAAACTTGTGTGTTAAAATCCCCACATTTTTAATATTTTAAAACACCAAATACTTTCATCTTTCTGAATAAGACTATTGGGTGTGCCCTGATAGGATGAACTGTTGGTTCTGCACATAATTCTAGAAAACACTGGGGCTATCTAGGTCTTATTGCTCCCTGTCTGCCAGGTTCAGGTTATTTATTAGAACATTTGTCCCTTAATTTCCAACAGATTAGGCTATTTCAGGTAAAAATCTCTCCTCTCTCTCTGTGTCCATCCCTCCATACCTTCCTATCCCCTGCTCTCTCACACAGAATCTATATCCATTGAGTCATAGTGGCTTTGGGTTTTTGCTTATTGAAACCACAGCCATCTGCTAGTTAATTCAATGTTGTGGTGGTGAGTGGATGAGAAGAAAGCTTAAATCCTTTCAGTATTTTAGCATTCTTCCCTTCTTTTAAGATCTAAACCTACATTTGCTAGGGAAGAATACACTGTAATGTCAGCTGCTTCAATTAGCTGCCTAAAGAGAACAAATACATTTTAGTGCCATGCTTGCTGACCTGAATTCTACCACCAGACCTTTAGATGATTTGTTAATTGGGTATATTCTGTGTGGATTTATTAATAGTTATATACATGACATTGAGAAAGGAAGGGGGAAAAACTGAACAGATATGAATAATGGAAATGTAAAACAACATTAAATGCACAATAACTCTATAATATAATTGGGAAGCTGACCTTTCATCCAATACTTCCGTTTTGTGGCCCAAACCCTCCTGGTAATGAATTTGAAAACAGTATAATATTCAGATAATTACAGTTCAAGATAATGCAAATCTATTAATAAATGCCTTCTGAATTTAGGGAGTTTCCTAGAGATCACAGTACTAAGTAGTTTTCTTACAAAATGGGCTGATTTGGACTATTGGAAAGAAATTGCTGGCTGTTAATGAGCAATTCATACTCAATGGCCAGTCTCAGAGATTTACTTTGGAGACCATGGGTTTTTTTTTTGCCACTTATTTGGCCTATAACTCATTTTTCTCCCAATACAAGACTAAAAACAGCTTGAAGTATAATCTTAAAACCATAGAATCATAGTTGGAAGAGACCACAACAGCCAGCCTGTCCAGCCCCTGCCATGCACGAACGCACAATCAAAGCACCCCCAACAGATAGCCATCTAATCTCTGTTTAAAATCTTCCACAGAAGGAGACTTCACCAACTCCGAGGCAGAGTATTCCTCTGTTGAACAGATTCTACTACCAGGAAGTTCTTCTTAATACATAGGAGAAATCTCTTTCCAGTAGTTTGAATCCATTGTTCTGTGTTTAGGCTGTATCTGCACTGGTCAGGATACTATGGGGCAGCCCACGCTATTCCAGCCTCAGAGCTGCCCTGACCTCCCCCTGTTACCTGACCCTCCATTTCCATGCAGGGAAGTTGTCTGGATGGGTGTCCCACTGAGCGGCCTGGCATGTCCACTACCACCATAGGTCATTCACTTCTGAGGTCTAAACAAAGTGCTTGGTGATGATCACTGGGCTGGCACTCATTGATAAAGATAACAATAAACCAACGTCTATCTCCATTAATGGACTGGATGAGGGCAAATAATTTGAAACTTCATCCAGACAAGACAGAGGTGCTCCTGGTCAGTCGGAAGGCAGAGCAGGGAATAGAGATCCAGCCTGTGTTAGATGGGGTCACACTCCCCTTGAAGACACAGATTTGCAGTTTGGGGGTACTCTTGGACTCAGCTTTGAACCCGGAGGCCCAGGTCTCTGCTATGACCAGGAGTGCTTTTGCTTATTAAAAACTTGTATGCCAGCTGTGCCCATTCCTTGAGAAGTGATATTTGGCCACAGTGATACATGCCTTGGTTACATCTCATTTGGACTATTGTAATGGGATCTACATGGGGCTGCCTTTGAAAAGTATTTGGAAAATCCAGCTGGTTCAAAAAGCTGCTGCCAGGCTGTTAATAGGGGCAGATTACAGAGACCATACAATGTCCCTGTCGAAAAAGCTTCATTGGCTGCCAGTTTGTTTCCAGGCACAATTCAAGGTGCTGGTAATTACCTACAAAGCCCTACACGGCTCAGGTCCACACTATTTGGCAAACCATTTCTCCTGGTATGAACCGGCCGGGACTCTGAGATCCTCTGGAGAAGCCCTTCTCTCCGTCCCAACATCATCACAAACATGGTTGATGGGGACACGACAGAGGGCCTTCTCGGTGGCTGCCCCTAGACTCTGGAACTCCCTGGCCAGGGAGATCAGAACGGCTCCCGCCAGCAGGTGAAGACCTACCTGTTAACACAGGCATTGAGGGAATTTTTATAAGGACAGGCTCGGATGTTGGACCAGTTTAAAAATCCTTTTCAATGTACACACACACACACACACACACACACACACACACACACACATATATATAATTATTGTACTTTTTTTTAATGCTGTGAAGCTGCTCTGAGTCCTGGGAAAAGAGTGGGATACAACTAAATAAATAAATAAATAACACTGGGTCCAGGACAGAAACCTGTGGTACACTACTAGTCACTTCTCCCCCAAGCTGAAGAGGAGCCTTTGTGTTAAGTTTAATTGGTCAACCAATTAGAAATCCACCTAACAGTCATATTCTAGCCCACATTTTACTAGCTTGTTTTCAAGAATATCCCGAGGGACCTTGTCAAAGGCCTTACTGAAATCAAGATATGCTAAGTCCACAGCACTCTCTTCATCTACCAAACTTGTAACTTCAAAAAGAGAGAGAGATAAGATTAGTCTGGCATGACTTATTTTTGAGAAATCAATGTTGATCACAACATTCTGTCCTTACAGATCGACTATTTAATGATCTGCTCTAAAATCTTTTCTGGTATTGATGACCAGGTGGTAATTATTTGGGTCCTCTTTTTTCCCTTTTTGAAGATGGCGACAATAAAAACAAAGAAAAACAAAACAACTAAAGGATGTAAGATCCTCTGGTTGAGCAACATGGCAGGGTACTGGGGACATTTCTAGTGTATCTTATGCATTTCTTAAACTGATTTTTGAGTATAAAATGTTGAAGAGTATGGTTCAAGTGAACACAAGTTGGATTCCCCTCCAAGCCTTGCTGCTCAATAGAAATCAAGAACTGAAAGAAAGGAATGGGGCTCTTAAGCATGTTTTGTATCCTCTTCAGGCCTAGGATAATGCAACAGTTGGAAATTGAATTCAATTTCAGAGCTTTTCTCAGGGGCCACATTCTAGTGGTGCATTGGGCCAAAAGCAAAAACAAAAAAGCACCATATTTTAGCTTAAAACTAATATGGCCAATAACTAAGATTTAGTAACTGAGGCAGCATGGACTGCAACTCTGGAGATCAGCTCAGCCATGATTCCCAGCTCAGCCATGAAACCCACTGGGTGACCTTAGGCAAATCACATTCTCTCAGCCTCAGAGGATGGCAATGGCAAACCTCCTCTGAACAAATCTTGCCAAGAAAATCCCATTATAGGTTTGCTTTTAGGTCTCTATAATTCAGAAATGACTTGAAGGCACACAACACACACACAACACTAAGATTTAAAGGGGGGGGGGTATCTAAGATAGAACGCCATCAAAAGATGATGCCCTAGAGAAGGAGATTTCTCAGGCCATCTGAGAAAGCTCAGAAGGGAGAACTGGGCCCCAGCAGGGCTGCTTTGGATCTACAGTCCGAGCGATTTCCTATTCTGGAAGGATGCCCGAATATGTCATGGGGCTCTTTTGTGGCCAACAATTTTACTCTGCAATCTTTCTCGTGCTGTAAACATTAGATAAAAAGAGTGTACTTTGTCAGAAGCTTGACTTACTTGACACACACATGTGCACATCTACACACACACAAAGAGGTACAAAATAAAAGAATTTGCCAATCAAATATGTACACAGATTCTATTTTCAAAAGCAGCAATCTAAAATTGTATTGGTATTGTTTTCTTCTCCCAGCCCAGTGCCTTGTAGACATGTTAAATACAATATTATAATTTCTAGCCAGTATTGTCAATGATGAAGTTTGTGGATGATGGGAGCTGCATTGCAATACATCTGGATGGCACCAGCTTAGTGAAGGCTAGTCTTGAGAATATTCCTTAGAAAGCTTCTGCTAAGCAGCGTACATTTCTTTCTTGTAAACGGAGCAATTAAGGAGTTACTCCAGTAAGATGACAAAAAAGAACAAGGAAAGTGAGGTTAAAATAAGTAACCCCTACACAAAACCTCCCGGGATACCCAAGCAGAGGGGTCCCCCCTTAAAAAGCATCCATTATGATGATTTAAAATGTTTAGGTACCTTTACTGAAAGACTAACATACCTCCCTACAGTATCTATTGCTGTAATATTATTTTAACATGGCAAGATATGTGACTGAAAAGTTTAAGGTTACAGCTATATAAATGTCATTCTCTAGGGAAAAAAGTGATACATGGTAATATGATAATGAAGCACTTGAATTAAAAGCTTCCAGTATTTTATGATCTATGGGAGTTAGCTGGAAAGCCCTTATAAAATACTTAATGATTAGCTTTTCTTGATAAGGTTTATTGGCTTTACATGGAATTGATTTGGAATGGTGATGAGGAATCAGGCTTTTGTTTGGGTTTGTTATGCTGCTTAATATGTGGATGGATATTGGAAGACCAGCAGGTTATGTGAATGCAATACCTTTCCCCTCCAGGCCATTTTAGAGTAATAAAAGTAGCAAACCTAAGTCAATATTGATGCATTTGAACAGATTAATGGGAAGTAAATTGCATCCTACATCAATGGTTCATTGTTGGGTTCTGTGGTCAGATTTTTGTTTCTTTATCAACAGCCTGGTTCAACAATAATTCCTATTCTGTGCACTTTCCCTAAACTTTCTACTTCCAGTTTTGATTTTCTCCCCCCCCCCTTTCATTTAAAAAGTTTGGGGAACATTCCAGGGAGTTGTCGGGTATGAACAAGGCCTAACTGGGGCAGCTTTGATGTGTGTTGGGTAATTTTCAGGCGTGCCTGCTATTTTAAACTTTTGGGAAGACTGGCAGCTGCATGGAGCTTTGGTCAGACCTCAGCTAGAATACTGTATCCAGTTCTGGGCACCACAGATCAAAATGGATGTGGACAAGCTGGAATGTGTCCAGTGGAGGGTGACCAAAATGGTGAAAAGTCTGGAGATCATGTCCTATGAGTACCAAGGGGGGCATTGCTAGGAAGTCCACAAATCTTACAGTGTTCCTGGACCTTGGTCCCCATGGGGTGGATAATCACCGGTTGTCATAGGTTTCACATCCTACTGGCATACCACAATTCATTGGCACTTTATTAAATCTTGTAAGACTTGAGCATATGCAGCTTAGACTTGAAGCATCCCAGAGCATTCTTCTAGACTTGAAGATGCACCAGCACTTCCAGAGTTGAAGGAAAAGGTGGCTATCAGGCAGAAACAAGTTGCCAGAGAAAAAGAAAAAGAAGCTGAAATGGCTAACTCTAATTTCTGCCTGGTCCTCACTTATTGGTTTTTGAGTGAAGAGATAAGAAAAGAGAAGTCAAAAGTTCTTGTTCAGGTTTTGAAGACAGTAAAATTGCACAATTATCTAGGAAATGTTTTTCATTACTTAGTTCAACACTATAGAGATATAGCTGGAGATAAAACAGAGCTTTGGCTGTTATAAAAAAACCCTTTTGAAAAAGATAAAACAGATGGAGATGCTAGAGCAGTGATAGTGGACTTGAGCTGCTACCAGTGGGACATCAAGTGAGTGAAGGGAGGACCAAGGGGAAGAAAACTATCTCTGTCCCTTCCAGGTTACTGTGAGGGTGCTGACACTCCCGATACATGAGTTGAGTGGAGGGAGGATGAAGGGAATGGCAACCATCCATCTCTGCCCTCCCTGCAGATCGCCACAACAGCACTGCCACTACAAGGACACTAGGCAAGTGAGAACCAGAGGGGACCAGGTAGGAGAGAGGACAAAAAGGGAGGAAGAAATAAAGGGTAAGGGAAAAGACTGATGATCAGTAAAGGATTAAGAGGAACGGGAGGAACGAGAGACTTGTGGATCTGGGAGCAGAAACAAGTCAGTCAAGAATAATTGGAAGTACAAGAGGATGGCAATCAGCTACTGAGCAGCAGCAGTAGTTTTGGGTGAGACAGATGTCAGCTCTCACAGAGAGCATCAGTGGCACCATGACTAATGTTTGTTAGCACTGTGCACAGGGAGGTAAAGGTGACCTTCCTTGTGACATTCTATCATCAATAAAACCCCTTATATGAGACAGCTAAGGTGAAACAAACGGAAGGACTAGCACATAGAGAGGAGCGGAGAATCTAGAAATAGTAAAAAAGATAAAGAACAGAAAAAAGAACAGATAAACATAGCAATACAAGGAATGAGCAAGCTAAAATGGAGAGGAATGGGATACTTTGACTCACACAGCTACACAATAATCTACTCAGAAAATGAGAAAACATGAAGGAATGGGGTGGCTTTCATCTTAAGGAGAGATATAGTCAAAGGATACAATGCAAAGTCAGAGTGATTCATGTCAATTAGGCTTCAGGGGAAACCTACAAACATCACCATAATCCAAGTATATGTCCCGACCACTGAGGTAGCTTCCTTGGGTAGAGAGTTCCCCAGCTGATGTACTGCTACAGAGAAAGCCCATGTTACATGTACCCACTAACCTAACTTCATGAGGAGCTGGGACGGACACACAACAGGGCCTGCTCTGAAGAACTCAAATTTGTGGCAGGATCCTATGTTAGAAAGCAGTCTTTCAGATATCTTAGCCCCAAGTCATTCAGGGCTGCATGGGGCAACACCAGCACCTTGAATTGAGATTAGAAGCAAATTGGAAGCCAGTACAGTTCTTGCACGACTGGTTTATATGGTTTCTAAAATGCACACCCAACACCAAATGGCTGCTGCATTTTGCACAAGCTGCAGCTTCTGAATACATTTCAATGGCAGCCTCACAGAAAGTGTAAAAGTGAGCTAAAGTATCAAAGACAGCAAAGAACAGAATAAGGATAAGCAAAGGACAGGGAAGTTTCTCACCAGACAAACTGACTTCAAAGATCCCACCATATAAACAAGGGAATGTGTGAAGGAGTAGCACAGAAGGTTATGAGTATGTTCCTAAGGCTACACAGGCCTACAGAACCAGCAAATACTAAACACAGCTACAGCCAGGATGGGGCTCTAGACAGCACAGCATTGCTGTGAAAGCCACTGGTCAAGAAAATAAGTGTAAGAAAAGATCATGGGAAAGTGATATTATTTTTCTGTTTTATTTCACTGGGTTTTACCCCTCAATTTATCTTTCCTTTTGGAGTAAAGAAGCTGAACTCCCAAAGATTTGCCACATAGATATGTGTTGCTGCATGTTTCAAGCAGTGTCTTGAAAGAGGAAATGTTGCCTTTTTTGAGAGACTACTTCACAGTTTAGTAGATTTCCATAGCAGAAAATTGAAATCCCAGTTTATCTTCCATAAATTTTACATGATTTCTTCTGTGCCTATTCAAAATCTGCTAAAAGTTTAGCAATGTTGAAAAAAGCGCTTAGCCTAGAACATGGAAAAGTATAAAAGCAGTAAAAAAGATGAAATTAAATAAATGTGAATGCAGATTATTTATCTGAAGTAGAACAGTGTATTTTAAGCTGACACTGATTTATTAAACAAAAATATATAAGTATACAAAGTAATTCTATAGGAAAGCAAAAAAAAAAAAAAAAGGTGCTAGGTAGTGATTTCATAGTGCTGATTAATTAGAAAAAATTAGGAATTACAAAACTTGTGTAGGCCAGTTCATATTTTGGAGTAGCAGAATCCCTGCATATACATAACTATATCTAATATATATTTAAAAAGCCAGTTCTTTATTTTGCTACTTGATCAGCCAGCCTCAAATTCAATGATGGAAATTCTGCGGCCATCCAGATATTGTTGAACTGCAGCTTCCAGCAGCCCTAGCCAAGTGAGCCAATAGTGAAGAAGGCTGGGAGCTGCAATTCAATAATACTCTGAAAGCCACATGATTCCCACCCCTGATATAGGGGCTGAGCAGACAGGGCAGGATAGCATGGGCTCAGCATGGGGATTGGTGGGACCTGCTTCCAGCATGCACTCATTACCTTGTCACACCACCGCTTTTACTTAGAACCACCCCCACCCATTGCTGCATCTGATACAGAAATGGGGAGTTTGGCTGCACCCATGTGGCCAGGCACTCCATTTCCTTGTCATACATCGCCCCCTCCGCCTCCTCGCCGGACCACCGACGCCACCAGAGCTGCGCCATCTGCCGGGCGGCCTCCTCCCAGGGTGTCGGAGGTGCGCATCTGCGCACCGCCCCGGGAGTGCCGCCCACGGACTGGGTGTGGGAGGCTTTCGATTAGCCCGGGAGCAGGGGATGTCTGTGGTGGCTAGCCTCTGCTCCTCTAGTAGCTATAGAAAGGTGGGGGGAGGATAGGGATGCGGGGGATGCCTGGGCTGGGGATAACATCTTTGCGGGCGGAGCTCCAATTGAGGTTGTGTGGGGCAGGGGAAGGTATGGTGGTGGGAGAAGGGACTTGCGTTCCAGGGGAAGGCGTGATCGATGCATCATATCTATCTCGCCTTCCTGTCCCCCTCTCAACCTGAAGGACCTGAAGGTCACTCCAACCGTGCCACAAACCCTGTCGCTGCTCCTGTGCAATGCCAGGTCTGTCAACAACAAGACTCACATCCTCCAGGATCTACTGGAGGACTCTAAGTGTGACCTGGCTTGCATTACTGGGACCTGGCTGGGGCCTGAAGGGGATGCTGTGTGGGCTCAGGCCCTGCCTGCTGGGTTCTCGGTGAAGGATCAGCGCAGGTTAGGTGGGTGGGGTGTGAGTGTGTGGCCTTGATACATAGGAACACCGTATCCCTCACCAGGAACCACATCTGACAGACCTCTCATATCGAGTGTATTTACCTGACCCTAAAGGCGAGGGACAGTCTAGGGATTCTGTTAGTGTATCGGCCACCCTGTGCATTAGCGGACTCCCTTAACGAGCTGACACAGCTGGTCGCTGAGCTGATGTTGGAGACGCCCAGGCTTCTTGTCCTGGGTGACTTCAACATCTCCCTCACAGCCAGCCATGTTCCATCTGGTGCGGCTTGGGAATTCATGGATACCATGGCGGCCATGGGCCTGTCCCAGCTGATACAGGGTCCAACGCACTGTGCAGGTAATACTCTCGATTTGGTCTTCTGCTCGGATGTGGAAATTCCGTGGGTGGAAATAGCTAATGTTTCCCCCCTGCCATGGACGGATCACTTCCTGATAGAGGTTAAAATCAAGGCCTCTACCCAGATCCCCTCCGGGGGTGGTGGACCTGTTAGGATGGTCCACCCTCGAAGGCTGATGGAACCTGGGAGGTTCCAAGAAGCCTTAGAGGGGCTCACGGTTGGAAATGACGGCAACTCTGTTGATGCCCTCACCGGTATCTGGAATACCGGTCTTTCTAGGGCTATACACAGGATCGCTCCCAAGCGCCCTCTCAGGCCTGCTTCCAAACGTAAGCCCTGGTATACGGAAGATCTCTGGGCAAGGAAGCGGGTTCTGCGACGGCTAGAGTACCGTTGGCGGAAACACCTCCGCTTAGACGACAAGGCTCTCCTAGACCAACTATTAAAGGACTACGGAGAGGCAATACGAGCAACAAAGAATTCGTTCTATGGGGCTCGTATTGCGTCCGCTGAGTCGCGTCCGGCAGAGTTGTTCAGGGTGGTCAGGGAGCTACCTCAGCTCCCTCCCGCCCTGAACCAGATCCTTGAACCTTCTAAGGCCTGCTGTGACTTGTTTAATGACTTTTTCACGGATAAAACCTCTCGTATAAGCGAAGGTCTGAACGCCGACATTTCAGCAGAACCTAGGGTAGAAGTGTCCAGAGCCTCCGTGGACTATGTTAAACTGGATCAGTTTGAGTTGGTGAGTACCGAGGATGTGGACAAGCTCCTCGGAAGTGTTCGGAAAACAACCTGCTCTCTTGATCCCTGTCCCTCGTGGTTATCGGCCCAGGGGGGACCGGCGGCAACATTGTTGTTACGCCGGATAATCAATACATCTTTAAGGGATGGGCTATTTCCATCTCAACTTAAATTGGCCATTGTAAAACCTATCTTAAAGAAGCCCTCCCTCGACCCCCTGGTACAGAATAATTATCGGCCTGTTTCGCTGCTACCATTTTTGGGTAAGGTGATCGAGAGGGCGGTTGCGATCCAGCTTCAGGCGGTCTTGGATGAAACGGATTATCTGGACCCATTTCAAACTGGCTTCCGGGCGGGTTACGGGGTTGAGACGGCCATGGTCGCCTTGGTCGATGATCTCCGTCTGAGCATCGACAGGGGAAGCGTGTCCCTGCTGGTGCTCTTGGACATCTCAGCGGCGTTCGATACCATAGACCATGGTATCCTTCTGGGACGCCTGGCAGAGGTGGGAATCGGAGGCATTGCGCTCCAGTGGTTCCGGTCCTACCTCTCTGGGAGGTCCCAGATGGTGCAGCTGGGAGACGTGTGCTCTGATGAGAGGCCCCTTAAAACTGGGGTCCCTCAAGGAGCCATTCTGTCTCCCATGCTATTTAACATTTACATGAAACCGCTGGGAGAGATCATCCGGAGACATGGGGCGCGGGGTTATCAGTATGCTGATGATACCCAAATCATTTTCTCTATGTCTTCGACTGATGCAGTGACCAGGGATGGGGTCTCTCCTCTTGTGGCCTGTCTAGAGTCAGTAATGGGCTGGATGAGGGAAAACCGACTCAAATTGAATCCAGAGAAAACGGAGGTACTAGTGATAGGTTCTCCTGGTCCAGGAATGGCGGTGGTTCCACCTGTCCTGAACGGGGTCATGCTCCCTGTGAAGGACTCCGTGCGCAGTCTGGGGGTGCTTCTTGACTCGTCGCTTCACCTGACAGCTCAGGTGAATGTGACGGTCAAGAGCGCCTGTTATCAGCTTCGGCTGATTCGCCAGCTGCGCCCATACCTGGCCCAGAGGAACCTAGAAACTGTTGTACATGCTCTGGTAACTTCAAGACTGGATTTCTGCAATGTACTCTACATGGGGCAACCCTTATACCAAACTCGGAAGCTTCAAATGGTGCAGAATATGGCAGCCCGGCTGGTCACTGGTGCCCCCAGGACCAGCCATATAACACCGGTTTTGAAAGATCTCCATTGGCTGCCCATCCGCTTCCGAGCTCAATATAAGGTGTTGGTGATTACCTATAAAGCCCTAAATGGCTTGGGCCCAGGATACCTAAAGGACCGCCTCTCCCCGTACATTCCGCCTCGCACCCTCAGAACGTCTGGGCAGCAATTACTGAAGGTGCCTGGGGCTAGATTAGCCTCCACCACACGGAGGACATTCTCCACGGCTGCCACCCTGGCCCAATTCAGGAAGGACCTAAAAACCTTCCTGTTTCAACAGGCATTCCCCGAATAAAAATCCTGCGGGCCTCCCTCCTCTTCCGTGGCCAAGAGGTTGGGCTATGGGGCTTTTTGTTTATTATTATTTTTTTTTGTAATGGTTGTCTGTATTGTATTTGTATTTTAATCTTTTCTCTGTATTGATTGTTGTTTTAATTTTTGATGTAAGCCGCCCTGATCATTGGAAGGGCGGGATATAAATAAAAATTTTATTTATTTATTTTATTTATACATAGCAACAGGGGGCTTCTGAGTAAGTATGACAGTGCAGCAAGGTAAGGAGCGCAGGGGGCCAACTGACCAGCTGGGATTTGCTGCAGAGTTTCCGGGCGTGCTTTCCTACTATGATTTAAAGTGAATCGCTGATCGGGTTATATGATTGTCATTCCCTTTTGAAACTGGTTCTGATCCTACTTTGATCGATTTTTGTCATGATAAAGCGAGGCAAACACAAAACCCACGGGTTTTTCCAGACACTAGTTTGTTAGTGGTTCTTTTGAAAAGAATCGATTCCGAAGTGTGTTCAACAAGTGGAAATGACAGATCTGAATCACATCATTATGGAAGGGAGGGACTAATAGCAGAGGGGTGTTCATCATCTCTCCTCAGTTTTTGATAGGTCCACCATCCCCCCCCCCAGCACTGCCTTTGTGGTGTGACATATGGGCACATGATTTAAAAAAAAATTGATAGAAGATTTGATTCATTGATTTTACAACTTCATGCAATTACTCATCCACCTTAGTACCCATAATACCCACCCACTCTCATTTTATTATTACAGAAAACCACTGAGGCAAATTAGGCCTTTTTTTGCCCAGTCCAGGCATGGGCTGGGGACGGGCTTAAATGAGTGAAAATAGATGTTATTGCATTCCTCCTTGCCCAAATAGATGTTATTGCACTCCTCCTTGCCCAACTCAGACACATCACATACCCGATCCAGACTCCTGGCATACTTTACGAAGAACTGGAAAATATTGTTCATTCGAAAAGTACGCCAGATGTCTGGGTTGGGTATGCAATGCAGCTAGCTTGGGCAAGGAGGTGTGTGAGATAAGATCCATTTTCATCTGTTTAAGCCCATACCCAGCCTGTGCCCAGATCAGGCCAAAAAAAGCCATGCAATAATCTCCTTAGCTGGCAATAGCTGTGATGGGCTTACAGCTGTCCAATTAGCTTGATGGGAGTGATCTGAACCTGAGTATCCACAGTCTATACACAAGATTATGTGACATGGTACCACAGGTTCTTTTGTCATAGACATCAGTGCAGCCACAGTCTCAGAGTGATGCAAATAAGTGAGAACTTTCTCAATGTAGCTCCTCAATATTTACTGGGCATTACTAATTTTTTATGATTTTATGATTTTTCTCTCCCTCAAAATCAACTTTTAGCAAAATTTGCTGCAAATGAGGAATGTACAGAATGTACTGGCTGCAGATGAAGAGTACACATTTATCCATATCTGGTGCTCAGTTTGATGCTAATTTCTTTTTATACCTGAAGAAAACTGTCTGTGAAGAGAAAGAGATGCCTCCCCCTCTCTCTTGGCATCAAGCTACTGCCCATCATTGCATGTTTTTGTTCAGGACAACCCAGTTGCCCACTCATGAAATAAAATGACTTTGGTATTGTATTTTTCTGCATGGTAGTTTCGAATAGCCTAGATGTAAGACATTTTGCATAGGCTATAGATTGAGTCTGGGAATTGTATATCCCCCGCCCCCAGATGGCATTCCTCATCATTGTGTTGTATAAGTCTGCTGGGAGTTGCAGTCCAACAACATCTGGAAGACTGAACAATTTCTAGCCCTGCTGTACATGTTATTTTCTAGAAGAACTTGAGATCTTTTCTGCCTCCTCTCCAATATCATCCACTATGACCTGTCTGTGTGACCTCTTCCTCGTACCTGAAAATATTATCAATCTTCAGCAACCAAGACCAATTGCTGCTGTTCCTATCACTACCTCCTCCTCCTCCTCCACCACCACCACCACCACCACCACCTACTCCTCTTTATGTGTATAAAAAGCATTGTAAACAAGAAAAGATCTCATTTAAAAACACTGTCTGTTTAGATTTCATATTAACAAGATGCTTGTCTAAGATGGTTCTCGATCATTTGCCTTTTTTCTATGGTTTGGCAACTCTCTTAGCTACAGGCTAACTCTTTCACCTCCAATTAAACTGTGAAAGAACAAATCCTTGTTATCTAGAAAGATGTCTGAGGCTTAATCAGACAAAAATGTCAGCCCGAAGTATCTATTTCTACTAACCAGATGAACTAAGAAATAAATTTTATTCCATGCTGCTCTTAGGATCTTCATGGTATAGGAATATGTGTTAATAACATAGTCCTCATAATGTGAAAAGTCTCAACAGATCACACACACACACACACACACACACACACACACACACACACACACACAC
>NW_024802935.1:2827977-2847893 GCF_019175285.1 Sceloporus undulatus | reverse complement strand
TAAATAGTTTTGAATCTAATGACCATGTAGTTGTTGTTGTTAACTGCCCTCGAGTCAACTTTGACTCATGGTGATCCTGTGGATGAAATACCTCCAAGACCCCTTGTCTTCAATTGCTCTGCTCAGGTCATGCAGGCTCAGGCCCATGGCCTTCCTAATTCAGTCTAAACATCTGGCATATGGTTTTCTTCTCTTTTTACTACTTTCTACCTTTCTTAGCATCATTGTCTTTTCTAATTATTCATTTATTCTCATGATGTGGCCAAAATATGAAAGCCTGAATTTGGTCATCTTGACATTCAGGGAGAGTTTAGGCTTGATCTGTCCTAGGACCCATTTGTTCATCTTCTTTTCTGTCCACAATATTCTCAGTACTCTTCTCCAGGACTACGTCTCAGTTGAGTTAATTTTCTTTCTATCAGCTTTCTTCACTGGCCAAATTTCACATATGTACATGCTGATGGGGAATACAATGATAAGGACAATCCTCATTTTAGTGCTGTGTCTTTACACTTTATGATCTTGCCCAGTTTTTTCATAGCTGGCCTTTCCAGCAGACCTATGGACATTTTGAGCTGTTCTGTGAAGTGTAGCAAAGGATTAGTTGTGGATAAACAAATTGAGGGTCAGTGCAGACAAGATGGAAGTTCTCTTAGGCATCAGAAGATCTAACATGGGGTTAGAAATACAACCTATCAAGATTGTCTTTTATTTTCTTTGAATAATCATGTTTATAAATTGGGGATGCTCTTGAACCCAGAATTGTTCCTGAAGGGACCAGGTGTCCACTGGTGCCAGAAGTTTGTTTGCCTAACTTTGGTGGGTGCACCAATTGTATACTTTATTAGGGAGGGTAGACCTAGCTACAGTGATTAACAGTTAAACTTCTTTTGTAAGAGCTGTTTAAGTGTGGGATGGATTGCCTCTGAGGTTGGTGGACTCTCCTTCCTTAGAGACTGGATGAACATCTTTCAGGGCTATGTTAGTTGTGTATTTCTGCATGGCAGGGGTTGGACTGGATGGGCCTTGTGGTCCCTTCCAACTCTACAGTTCTATACTTTACTTAGGGTTGGAACAGACCTCTGCAAAAGGGCAGATTGGGGCCGCCCTGAAGTTAGTCGCTCCAGAGCTGCGGCAAATACATGCCATGGCCCCAATCCACCATGATGCTCCTATTCAGGCTGGTAAAGGATGGCCATAGGCAGCCCTGACACAGCTCCAAGCTGGCTTCTGCATGCTCCGGCAGTGTGCGGTGTCTAAACGCCACAGCCCTGGAGCAGCTTGAAGCTGCCCACATCTGGTTGGCCAGGCCAGCTTCTGGACATCTTGGGGGCATGTGCTGTCTAAATGCCATGCCCCCCAGCCACACGGAAGTTTGCTTTTCAGGCTAGTCTGTAGAATTTTTTTCAGATTTTTTTTTAAAAAAAATAGTGAGCTTATCTCTTTTATCTGATGTTATTTAATGTGTTAGATAATGTTTTTATTTGTTGTGCATTGCATCTGCAGCCCTGAGGGACTGAAATGCAATGACTAATTCAAATAAATAGTAAATAAATGTTCTGCAGTCTGTTTAAGAAAAAGAAAGAGTAGATTTATAGCTCTTGAAACCTAGAAATGTGAACTGTGGCAGAATGTTGCTGTCCTCAGAAAATTAGAGTATCCTAGACATCATCTATTCCAAACAAATTAGTTAGACCCAATGTGGTGTTGTTTTCAATCTGGCAGTAATGCTGTGGTGGTTTAATAAGTTATTTTCATGTGTATGACTAGCAAGCCCCACCCCTGCTCTAGAGCCTAGAATCACTCTGCTGTTCTTTGTGCAGCTATTTATTACCTGTAGAAGAGGGCCGTGTTGCCTCATTAGCTGAATAAAAACAGATTTTCTTTAAAAGAAATAGCTGGGTGTGACTCAAAGATAGTGCTAGCCAATGGATATAAACAGGCTAATTCCCCCTCCCCCCCCCAAAGTTGCTTATAGATAGACCTGAGGCTTTGTCACATTATATAATTATAGCACTATATTTCTAGTTATAGCTTTATCCTATGGAATCATGGGTTTGCAGTTTGGCAAGGCACTAGAGATCTCTGCCTGAGAATTCTTAATACCCTTCAGTAAACTGCTAATCCTAGGATTCCATAGGATGTTGCCATGATAGTTAAAATGGAATTATAGTGCTATAATAGTACAGTGTGAAAGGGCCCCTTGACCCTAGCTGCAAGCAAGGATGCTGATGCTATCTCTTGGTTCTCCCCATGTTTACCATACCTACTCTCAAAGAAGAACTTTACTTTTGACCAATTAATGTGCTTTTTTGTGCAACTGTGTGTGAACTCTGTACCTTGGGGATTCCCTTAAGGATTCTAGCAACATGTTTCCAATACTAGGGGTAGGGGAGCTGTACCTAGCTAGGCAGGGTGCCTTACTTGGTTCTTTATTTCTGGTTTTTTCTCCTTGTGTGTATCTCTGTTTTTATTGTCACCTATAGATACCCAGGTATAACCTAGAGGATACATCACTTAGATAATAAAGTGAAGAAAATACTGTGCACTGACAGAGCTGAATACTCAGCTGGCTAAAAATCCCTTCTATTTTTTTGAAAATAAAAAAGCAAGCATAAAGGTGACTAGCACTAAAAAACCCCCAACACCCTAGCACTACCTGTCTGTAATTGCAAAGGATTTTTTTTTCTGAAAGGGCTACAGCATTTTCAAATTCCACTTACTTATGTGAAACTCCAAAAAGATTATATCTGTTTCGCTTACATAGTGCTGGATCCATTAACATTTCACATTTATAGCACACTGACTTTATTTTAACTGCATGGCTACTTCCTATGGAATCCTGGAACTGGTTGTCTGGTGAGGCATTGGAGTGCTCAAGATGGGAATTCTAAAATGCGGCTGCCCGACTGTGCGGGCCAGCCGATTTGCCGCCGGGAGCTGGCGCGGCTCCCTGGCCCCAACTTCCGGGTTGGGGCTGCCCTCCGCCCTGATTGGTGGCGCCGGGTGGAAGGGCCTGCCCCTTCCGCCCGCCGCTGCTCTGTAGGGGCAGAGGAAGTCTCTATGGTGAGGCTTCAGTCCTCCGGGGCAGCTCATTGGTTGGGCTGCCCTGGAGGAGGAGCCTCACCATGGAGTGAGGAGGCGGGGCCTTGGCCTTTATATAGGCCACGTGGCCAGGCCCCACAGCCATTTGCCGCTTGGCTCTCCCACCCACCCTCCACTTGAGTGCTGGGTGTTTTTTGTCACAACTTGGGGCGGCAGCATAGGCCAGGATCTGATTGGTTTGGATACCAGGGCTATGAAGCATTGGTTTGGGAGTCAATAGGGACCCGGGGGCGAGCTGGGCATGCGTTGTGGCCATTGCAGGGGCCACAACTTGGTTAAGCCACCCGGTGACTAGGGGCTTTGAGAACAAGAGAGTGCCTGGTGTGATGGCGGCCAGTTGGCGTTCCATAGCCCCTAGGTCATCCCAATGCCTGGCGGTCACCAGGTATGCTACTTATCGATTAACTGTGGGGTTAGTCGATGCTTCAGATCCTGACCTTATGCTGTTGCTAATAAAGTTGTGGCCTTTCATCCAACTTGGTTTCATGTGGTTTTTAGTGCCGGCCTCCCAGGCAAATATTCTTCCCTAAAGAGTCAGTCCCAAGGTCCCATACGATGGAAGCATAGCAGATACCTCTTCAGTGGGAGGCAGGTAAAGGGCCTAACAAATTTCTGTCCATTTTGGATGTTAATGTGAGTTGGAGAACAACATTCAAATTTGTAGTGCTTCCTTTGCTTTACAAACACCTGTAGATTGATTGGATTTATATCATGTGTTCCTACTAATGTAAGTAGATAAATGGGTACCACTTTGCTGGGAAGGTAACAGCATTCCATGTAGTCATGCTGACCACATGACCATGGAGTCATCTTCAGACAATGCAGGCTCTTCAGTTTAATGAATGAATGCTGACAGACTGGTTAAATTGTGTTATTCAAAACTTAAAAACTTTTTGGTTACAGTATTCTTTCAACCATGGATTTTATAATCAGAAAATGTAATTCTAACTCTTTAGTCCTCCTTTCACATTCCCTTTTTTCTGAGTCTAGCAGGACAAACATACTGTTGGAAACAGATGGCTGTGCCTGTATATATACCTAATTTAGAAAACAATCTGAGTTCTAAATGTGTACTTAATGCTGTTTATGAAACTTGAGAATGGCATCTGCATAGTTCTGTGATCAATCTGACTTGCTAACATTGTTGTTTTAATGTGCTATATGCATGCTTATAGCTTAAATGTATTGAAATATGATTTTACATGGGGAAAGAAGAGTGGGGAAATTAACAGACATTACTATGCTCATAGCAAAGGATTCTTGAATACTGAAACATATGCTATTATAGTCAGCCCTCCATACCCACAGATTCTTTATTCACAGATTTAACCACACACACCTTGAAATACTGGGGGGGAAAAGATTTTGCCATTTTAAACAAGGGAGACCATTTTACTATGCCATTGTATTTAAAGGGACGTAAGCAGCAATGAATTTTGGTATCCACAGGGGGACCTGGAACCAAATCCCAGGAGATATCAAAGGCCCACTGTATTATGAATTAGTGTGGAGTGAAACTGTTTCCCTTTCTTGAAACTTCTGCAGGTTGTGCAAAGTAGAATTTGTCAGGGTCTTGCAGTATAAAAGATTGGGGGAGAAGTGGCATATGGTGTCAACTGTTGAAGTTATAGTCTGGCTCTGGATTCATGTAATTGATCAGTTTATCCCTATTTCAAAACTTGTTCTTCTCTTTCCCATTTTTTATACAGAGCACAAAGAGAAATCTTATTGTTTCACTCTCTCTAAATGATGAAAATGGAAAGACTTCATCAGACCTAACTTTGGCTTCATCATGCTCAAAGGGTGCACATTTCAATATTTTTTTTAAAGTCAGACATAAAATATCAATATTTAATGTGTTTTTCCTCTGGTTTGTTTATAGCATGAAAACAAAAATGATAGTAGACTCATTTGTACCATATCCTCTGTTAATATGTGTTAAATAGCTAATTAGAAAGTAGTCTGTGGAAGCTTAAAATGGAAAAGTCAATTGAATTTATGATATATTTAAATCAGAACTAGATGCAATAATGTGCTGGCATGCAAATGTGTAAAAATGTTCACCCTTTGCCTTACTTGTCAGAATCTTCTGGTTTTTAAATATCTTCTTAACATGAGATAATAAAAATATTATATTTAATGTGCTCTCAATGGCAGAAGGAAAAGGTTATGAACCTTGCCATCTGGCTAGTGACCTCCATGGCTTCTAGCAAGTTATTTAACCAACCATTTATTCATTCTAATTTATTGTGCAATTAATGGGGGTTAAAACACAGCTATGGGATTCACAGTACTACAAAAAGACATAAATTGTAGGCAAGTTTAAAGGAGCATGACTTATTGGGTAATCTTCTCAGTTCTATTTGGAGACCTGATATGTATCTGACACATTTAGGAACTTTGTCTGTGATACAGCATTCTTGCATTTGTCCCAGTTTAAGACTAGTTTAGAAACTTTCTCTTTTCAAGTTATGAAGAAGCAGAACAAGAAAGAATATCCACCACTGCTGAAAACAGTGATGTACCCAGATACTATAATTGCCCTGATGCTTATCAGGAAAGACCTGAATATATACCATAAGAAAACTGGATCAGGCTAAAAGCTTAGCCAGTCCAGCATCCTGTTGCCCAAAGTAATCAACTAGATGCCCAGAGAAAGCCTACAAGTGGAATGTGAGCAAAAGATATCTCTCCCAGCTGTTTTTGTCTACAACATCAGATTCAGAGTCATGTTGCTTGTCAGCCTGGCGTAGGATTGCCATGTCAGCAGGATCCCATCTCCTGAATTTCAGGGCCAAAATCAGAATTGATTCAGTGAATTTGCTTCTGGAGAAAGGCCCATGAGGGTCAGCATGGTATAGTGGTTTGAATATTGGACTATGACTCCCCAGAAGAGTTCAAATCCTCACTGGCTGACCTGGGCAATTCAAACACTCTCAGCCTCAGAGGAAGGCAAAGGCAACCCCCTCTGAACAAATCTTGCCGAGAAAACCCTTGTGATAGGTTGCCTTATAGTTGCCATAAGTTGGAAATGACTTGAAGGCACACAGCAACAATAATTTGACTTTATAGAATGCAGTCCTCTATATGAAGACATCCTCTGTTTAAGGGTTGTTCAGCCCAAACCTAGTTTAATGTCAAAAAGCTATAAGAAGGGTGGGAAGGGGCTTAAAGTATCCTATCATCATATAGCAGTTGGATAGCACACTGGGCAGGTAGAGAAGTTGCTTGATCATAACCTTCCCCACAAGAGCCTCATATTGGAAGATAGGCAGAATATAAATATAACATACCCTCCAACATTTCACAGATGAAAACCAGGCCAGACATGCCCAAGCAGCATCAGAATATGTTCCAGATGGCTTTAATGAGGAAGAACACACACACAGACTAGGAGAGGCTACAGCAGTTTGCTTTTGACTGAATTTACAAAGAAGATTCTGCCCCCCGCCCCCCCGTTCTCCCCCTGCTGAGCCAATTGAGTGCAAACTAGGTTTGCATTTTGAACTCAGATTGAAGCAATTGAAAGTAAGGGGAAAGTAATAGGAAGAGAGAGAAATCAGGGCATTTTAAAAACAGCCTAAAAAATGATATTGCAGAGGATTAATCAGGAAAAAACTGTCCGTGAAAAAAACAAGCAGGACAGTGGGAAGTTATGATAATCATCACTTTCATCATATTTATCTCTTATCCTGAATAATGCAATCTTAAACGATTTAAAGCCATAAAAACAAATTAATTAGACTAAAAGCATATTAATTATATAATTATATTATCAAGTTAAAACCTCATGCACGAGCATTTTAGAGTAAGGCCTAAAGTAAGCACCCATGTTTTTACTTGGTGCCTAAATGAAGACAGTCTTGGCACCAATCAGGCCTCCAAGGGGAAGTCACTTCACAACTGGGGTGCCAGTGCTGAGAAGGACATCTCCCACATCCTCACACAATGTATTGACCTAACTGGTTGGATAAAAGGAGCTCCCCTCCAGCAGATCTCAGTCCTCAACCAGGCTCAGTGGTCCCCAAACTGCTGCTCTTTAAGGGATTTTGGACTTTAGCTCACAGGATCTCAGACTATTGGCCAACATGGCTGAGGTGTCTGGGACCTGAAGTCCAAAATCTCTTAATGGGCACAGTTTGCAGACCATTGAATAGGGACTGGTGCTCCCTCAAGTACAGAAATCCAAAGCTGTTTATTAAATGAATTGAATAATCAATTCAGTGAATGAATCAATTAATGAATTATTAATTGAATCATTAAATGAATGATTAAGAAGGATTTGATAATTAAATTATTTGAGATTTAAATGCATGAAAAAGAAATATAGAGAGGTGAACTGGATTTCCCTTTGAAATTAAGTTTTTCAAAAGTTGCATCTTGTATTTACACATCACTATATACAGTTTTATCTGTATCTGTGGCCTCTTTTGTTCTCTTTGGATGCATCTACACTATAGAAATAATGCAGTTTGATACCACTTTAACTGCCATGGTAATTCCTATAGAATTCTGGGATTTGTAGTTTTGTGAAGCACCAACACTCTGGCAGAAAAGGCTAAAGGCCTTGTAAATCTACAAATCCCAGGATTTCACTTAAATTGCTTTTCCCAGCAATTTTGCTATCATGGAAGCTTTCCGTACCACCAAAATCAGCTGGCAGAGCACGACTGAGGCACGGCTGATGGTCGGGTGGCAGCACAGCAGCAATTCTGTGTGTGATAAAACCCGTTTCCCCCCGTTCCAGCCCAATCCTGTCCCATGCCCAGATTGGGCTGAAAACTGCATGCAGTAAAGTCCTTTCTCTTCAGTATTACTACTGGAACTGCTGCCCAACCTATTCCATGGGACTGCAGTGGTTCTGTGTTTATATATGGGGAATTACAATCATCTTTGGCTGATTGTACTTTCCTATTCTCTGATGTCTACACAGTCTTATATTCAATTGGGTGTTTCAGAAAGAACTGGACAAGAAACTTTGGAGAAAGCCTGCTGCAGAAAACAGGGACAAAATTTTGGTTACCCAAACACTATGAAGTGCATTAGTTCATTCATATAGATTCCTAATTGCATTTGACCCCACTGCAATCCCAAATGTTGAAACATGACTCCAGAGATTGAAGATGCACTCTCTGTCCATTTTCTTTATGCTAATGTTAATTAGCTAATTTGTCAGAAATAAATAAGATACAATTAGTGTGGTACTTTGATATCTTACTTCTAACGACAAGAAGATGATTACCTTCAAAAATAATAAGACTTAAATCTTTGTAAGGATCTAAATTATACTTGTTGAGTTGTGAAGAAAAGCAAATTCATTTAATCCCTATTTGCATGTGCCAATTAGCTAAGTATTAATCAATCTTCTATATAAATGGAAATGAGGATAGTAAGCCCTCTTTGGTAAGATAATGTTTCTCATTAACACAAGTACAACCTCCTAACACTTTAATGTAGAGAAATAATCTCTTTTTGTGCACAATAAAGCCCAAGCAAACCGGCCACAACATGAACTCAGTCATTTACAAAAACTTCATCCCCTGACTATTTCTATTATGAATAACCTGGGACTGATTCACAAAAATGATAACAGTAACAGTCCCAAGATTAGAAAAAGTAATCTAAGTACATGGATAAGCTGTAACTTACAAAAACATAAATACATTTTCAAGGAACCTTCCTTCCTTTCTTCAACCCCACCTCCCCCCCCCCCCCCCCCCCCCCCCCCCCCCCACCCACTTCTTATCTACAAGGACTAGCAACATGTTAATGTTTTTGTATCATAGAGTTGAAGCTGGCTTCTCTACTAAACGGACAAAACTGTTCTCTATTTTTATTTGTTGTTGCTGTATGCCTTCATGTCATTTGTGATGAAATGTTTTCTTCTAGAACTATATTTGCCAAGATTTGCTCAGAGGGGGCTTGCGATTGCCTTGATCTGAAACTGAGGGAGTGTGACTTCTACAAGGTTACCCAATGGGTTTCCATGCCCAAGTGATGATTTGAACCCTGATCTCCTGGAGTCCTAATCCAACACTCAAACTACTACACCATGCTGACTCTCACTCTCCATTTGTGTAGCACTGTGTAATTCAAGAAGGATTGCTGTATAGGACTAAACTGTAACATCACATTTTAATGTTTTACAGCCTCTCAGTGGGGACGTAACTTGGTGCAAGGCACTGGCATTGGAAAGGAGGGAGAGATTTAATCAATTCCCTGAGTACTGTGTGAAGTCGAAGGCTTTCGTGGCCGGCATCCATAGTTTTTTGTGGGGTTTTTGGCTATGGGGCCATATTTGAGAAGAGTTTCACCAGCATCTGTGCCAGCCACAGGTGCCAGCCACAGATGCTGGTGAAACATCAGGAATAAACTCTTCTCGAACATGGCCACATAGCCCAAAAAACCCACAAAAAATAAATAAATCCCTGAGTACTGTTTTATTAAATCAAACTCTTGCCACCTTCAAAGTAGCTCTTAGCTCTACCAAATAATATACTCTTTAAACATCTAACCTAACTGTTAATTTCAGGGTGTGCCAGTACATACCTAGAATTCTTCCCATCACCTGGGCATTCAGTAAGTTCTCTTGCATATTTCAGTGGGGAAAAATAGGTCCACAATCACATCCTTTTATTTCAGTTACCTGCTACTGCCTTCTCTTTCCCATCAGTAATAATAATAATAATATATCTAAGATTAGAAGAACATTAGATATGAGGGGGTATCGTAAAGTTTTAATTATCACTTTTTTTAAAAAAAATTGACAGAAAGTTTGTTTTGATTTGTAGTTGTTAGCTTTTCTCTACATTGTCACCATCCAGATTTGCACATTTTCCCCAACATTTCTTGGTTGCTTGTTTGTCTTCCACTTTCTTCACTATGGCCATATCATCCATCAATGATAGTCTTTCCAGGTCTTGGCTCATCTGTGAGGGACATGTGACCAGTTTGGAAATTCCTTTTCCACCTTATAATAGTGTCATAAGATGGGCAATCATAAACTAGCATCATCTCATCATGAATTTGCCAGGCACTATTACCTTTCCAATGCAGGAACTTTATTATGCTGCAAACCTCAATCTTCTCCATCTTACATTTTAGTCACTTCTGGCACAACTTGTAACAAAAATATAGGACACAATGAGCTGATTTTCTCAACACACAGGGATCAATGATGACACTGACAAAATTTCATCAATATACCATAACAAAATCTAGGTGATAATTATTACTTGATGATACCCCCTCGTATTCCTGTAGAAACCAATGCTGAAAGGGGAAGGAAATTAATACTGTCATGTTCTTTTCTTTTTTTTATTGGTAGATGTCAAGAAATATGACTAGTCATTGAATTACTTTTATGTTTTATATATATTTTTTTAAAAAATGGCCATCTATGAAGGATGGACTGCTTGTGCCCTTTCATGTGCTGCTGGACTACAACTGTTATCAGCTTAGCCCCTTTGTATGCCACAATTGTTTCAAACTCAGTCAAATTCATATTTCTGAATTTGTCCAGTCCTAAACTTTCTCACTGAAATAAAAATGAAACCTCTGCAACTTTGTCTTATCAAATTGTGGCATGTTCCAGTGTACATTTTGTTTTCATTGAAACACTAAGAAAGAAAGTCATTTTCCTATCAATTGCTTACCTAGCTGTGCAGAGAGTAGGCATTTCTTCATAAAGAACTCTAGGTGCATGAGATTTTCAAGAAAAACTGCAGAAAATCAGTTTACATGTCATATAGTTGGAGCATAAGGAAATTGTACATAAAACTTTTAAAATTAATGATATCCTTGCTATCTTTTAATGTTAGGAAACTAATTAGTATTTCATAGCATGGGACTAGAGTGCTGTAAACAGAAAAATAAATCTAAGCCTAACACTAATGGTGAGCACTCTAGCTGGTCCCTTTTCCTCTCACACAACTGAATGTTCCTGCAGAAAATGAATTGCAGTGGGATTTTAATGAACCATTTGCCATTTGTTTGTTGGCTCTGCACCAGCGACACATACCCATCCAAAATGATTATTAATATTTAAAATATTAAAGGGTTACATTGCACCTTTAATAAATATTTTCTTTATGAGTTCCCTGAGAGATGCAATATATTTCAGGCCCCTGAGGATGGGCAGGTAAAGTCAGCATTGCAGACGAGGCCTTTAATGCATATACATTCATGACTAATGACCATGGGGTTGGCAACAGATACTAAATCTACTTTATTATAGTCAGTAAAATTGTTTTAGAAGGTATACCTGAACTAATTGCTTCTATCTGTTCATTCTGAAAGCCACCAGAATTGAACTCATAGGACTTTAGACAATGTGGAAGGACTTTTGGGGTGGAAAATATGTAGTATAAATAAAATATTTTTTTAAAAAAAAGTCTCATGCTGTGGGAAATGGAATAACCTTCATTAATATGTTTGGATTCTCCTCATTGGCCTCTGTCAGAGTTCTCAAAATAAAGTGAGTAATGATCAGAGATAGAGCCTTTATGGCTATGACTAACAGCTGATCTTAAGGAAGCCACTATCTGTCAACCTCATTCCCTCCTCCACTAGTAATATGCTAGTCATGTTACATTTGTTTTTTAATTCATGTATTGCCTTGTATTATCCCCTCTGTTGTAAGCCACCCGGATTCCCAGTGATTGGGCGGCATATAAATAAATCCTGTTACTGTTATTATTATTATTAGTCCTAATATGATTATTAATAGATCATATTTTTTACATTTCCCCCTTCATTTGCATTATTGCATCAATGCTGGTGGCAACACTTCTCATGCTTTGGAAGCTATAGAAACTGGGTATTTTCTGATGATCTACAGAAAAATCTACACATATCATATCTGATGTTGGGAATTTGACTAGGGACTTTACCACATGAGGCTAAAAGGCAAAATATCAACAGGATAAAAGCATCTTTGACTATCACTTATCACATGATGTTATGTCCATTGCATTTCATTCCATTTTGGAATGTATCTTTTCAGTGATGGGCAAAACACATCAATGGGCTCACAATTCCGCTGCTATTCCATTACTGCCTTTGTGCAATTGGCCCCTTCCATGACAATTGGCATCACGTGGTGTGAATGGCTGTGATTCTGTTCCTCTTTCTTCTCCCCCTCCCTCTTGCAGCTCATGCTGCCAACAGCTTCCTGAAACCTCGAGAGGTGCTTGCTAGCTGAGATGGCTTATCTCTCTGCTTCATCCTGAAGTGTACTTTGGGAGGGGAGAGGAGCAGTGACTGTGGCTGCTAGCAGCTTCCCAAAGCCAGGAAGCCACTTTGCAAGGGGGGAGAAGCAGCACATTCACACAGGTGATGTTTGGCAGTACGGAATATAGATCACATGAACATGGATTGCTAAAGCGCTACCATGGGGAAATTGTGATGAGAAATGATGCTAAACTGGTATGTTTCCATTTTTAAACTACTGTGATTGAGATGGGACAGCAAGCTGGTGTGATGAAGTCCTAAGAGTGAATAGAGAGCATACTCAGAGTATAGCCCTTTTTGGATGGGTCAAGGACTTGATTTAGAACCTCTAGCTTAGTATGGAGATTCTTTTCCTCTGTTCAAACTGTATTGTGGAATCTATATGATTGTCTTTCAAGTTGAGCACTGGAGTATTCTGAAGAAAATATTCTTACCACTGCTCAGAGTGTCCTTTCCCCCTGGGAGTGGTTTAGTATATTTGACTAGGACAATGAGAAGCTGATAGCTCTTAAAGGATATGAATGTGACCCTTCCTCTCTTCAGTCCCACTCCATGTAGTGATCAGTTACAGTATCCTTGAATGTGGATATCCACATTGAATTGAGCTCTAAGAATAGATTCGGTGTATACTAACCTACTATCTCTGCCATATAGAAGCTTTAGGAGTAGATAACTGTATAACAAAGTTCTTCCTGAGACTCGTTTCTGGGTAATGTGGTGGTGATGGTGGGAAGATTTTCTATAAAGACCCTTTCTAGTCCAAAGAAAAGAATCCTAAAAAGAAAAATAATAGCACCAAGTATGAGAATAGATAACGTTCCTCACTTGTGTGTGATATGTTGTGCTTTTTCTGTCCTGAAGCATAAAAAAACACCTTTCTAAATAACTATACTTAAATCCTCAGACCAGACTACATTATCTTCAAAACACATTTGCTATTCTAAAATGTCATGAAATTGCTAACTTCCTATGGGGGGAGCAACTTAGGATGGCACACAAAAAGGAGCCTTTAAGTGGTGTCATTTCCTCTGTGCTTTCTTAGGAAACATCTCTTGAATCAGTGCACCTGCATTTGAATCATTGTCGATGTAGATGTGGTGGTGGGAGGCATGCAATGGGCCTATTTGTTCACATTAAATGGATAAAAGTACTGCTTTTGAATCCAAGTGTACCTTTTTTACTAAAATAAATTGGATTTGCCAGAGGCATTTTGTGAAGTGAAATGATCTTTTCCCAATCATTGCTTCTATGGTTTTTTGAGGAGAAAACCAGAAATTCAACATGCATGTACCATGAACAACTGATATGTATATGAAATGTGTTGCAAGAAATGGGTCTTAGAACAGAAATAGAGCCTAAATGTAAGAAAGGTTCCATACAGACATAAGATTTAGGGTGGAGATAGCTGCCCTGTCAAATAACTATCTCCTCTGAGCCCCTTGATCCTTGATGCTGTTAGAGCAGCAATCTTAGTGTGGCTATATTTCAGCTTGCCAGTTTGTATTTCTCTGTAAGAGTTTAGGCACAGCATGTATTCATGTAAGCTCCTTTGTTGGTTTTAGCCAAATCCGTTCTTTTTCTACATCAGTTAATTCCCAATCTGTCTGAGCTCTCTCCACCCTCCATTTTGCAGTCTGCATGTCTCCCTTTCTCCTCTTCCATAATAATAATAATAATAATAATAATAATAATAATAATAATAATATATAATTTATTTATAGCCCGGCCAATCACAAGGAATCCGGGCAGGTTACAGCAATAAAAATAAAAATACATACAGAATACAATAAAAAATCAAAATTAGCCCCTTCCCGCCCCCTCACGCCCTCCAGGCTGCAAGATGACAGTTGCCATGGAGGGAGAGCTCTTGCTCTTGAGGGCAGTCCCGATGACATTGGGCCCGCCCCCTCAATCCCTCCAGGCTGGAATGTTTGAAGAGCACATGATTGCAGAGCATTTCACCACGAGATGTTATGAAAGCTTTTGTATTTGTAAATAAACTTATTTCATATGTTTTTACCAAAGGAGACTCAACCTACTTTATTTATCTGCTAGACTGTGTATGTGTATGGTAGTGTGGGACTGGTTGTTGCTTACCTTCTGCTGGAAAATGTCAGTATACTTTTTATGAGCTATATTAGTGTCTCTCACATTCCCCAACAGGCATAGTCTGCAGTGATCCTATTCCTATTTGCACAGAAAACAATGTACTCAACTTCATTTAACTCTTTTTGCTAACAGTCTCTTGCTATAGTGCCTAACTGAGAAATCAGGACATACCTTACATCAGACCATAGCATTAGTGGTGTGTGTGTGTGTGTGTGTGTGTGTGTGTAAATCTAACATTCTGTTGTTGACTTCAATTGAACTTTCTTCCCCTAGGCAGGAATCATCACTGGATCCTGCCTAGACACTGCAAGCTTTTTCACTGTATACAGACCTTTCAAAAATATTTTTTAAAAACCTTCCTAGGTTCACTGGAAAAGAGAAATCTGCAACAATTTTTCTCATATCAGATATGTACCAAACCAGCTCTTTCACCTAATATTTTCCTGACCCTTATGCTCTTGTATGGTTGTAGACATGTACATCTGAATTGCTGGATCCTTCTTTGTAGATTCTTAATATGTATGTAATGGTTGCAACATTCTGGTTAACTCAGAATCAGACTAGACATTAAGGCGGATGCATATTTCCTCTGATTAACATTTTATTCCTCCCACATACTTTAACAAATACATACTTTAACAATCAGATAAACAGTTGAAGAAAAATATGTGCTATGTCTAAGAGACATCTTTCACTACTTGAGAGAGCACCTCTCCTTAACTACTTGACAAACATATCCTCTTGTTTGACCCATAATCAAAACAAAACATATTATCCTGTCAAAGCAGTACTTAGTACTTAAAACAGTTGACAATGAACTTGTTCTTTGAATATTATTAAAGGTTTGCCAACTGAGATGGGGCAGCTCAATAACAACACTTTGACCTTGGTTTTCCTTTATGGCACAATGGAATTAGTTTACCTTTCAGAATATGTTTTTGTACATATTTCAATGGGATACTTTAAAAATCCTGCATAGAATTAGTTGTCAGGAATACTGTGTGATTTGACAAGTCTGTCCTCCTTGTAAAAAGTAATTACAGCTGGATAGCTATAGTGTTTGCTGAATGATTTTAAAAAGGACAGCAAACAGGAAACACTAATCTGTTTAGATTTATTTTTGAATCCTGCTTGTTCTGACAGACTGGACACCAGTGCTTCCTCATTATTATCCTTCAATTTTTTTAAAAAAAAAACATTAAATTAATAACACCATCCACCATATTTTTTTACAACTTACCATTTTAGCATGAGCAATTGCATTCTTGAAAACACTTAACAGAAAAATCTTACATTTTCTATCCAAGTTAATCTGGTTCCATAAACAGTTACTTGAAAATCTGTCAATAGATTAAAAATGACAATAGATTAAAATAATTAACAAAAGAAATTGAGAAAGAGAGCGTGAGATACAGGAAAGTTAAGAACTACAAGTAACAGGTTTGTAGCCTTTCAGTTGTTATTTCAAGTTTTTTTTTTTATAGCTTATTACTTGAACTATTTATAAACTTATCCAACCTAAAGAGATGAAAGAAGACAGATACATGTGGCCAGGTTTATCTAGACATATATACCCACTGAATATAACTGTATTACTGATATATTTGTAGGTGTAGATGTTTTCAGTCCTTGGACACTGACTGTTCAAACTTCAGGCTTTGCTGATTAACACTGCCCTTTTCAGCATAGAGCATTAGTATCCTATTTTATAGTTAGTGTGGCAAATTATAATGAAGAGGCATTTAAAATTTGGGACAGACTCGATAAATTATTGTATTCTCAGTTGGCCAGTCCTCCAGTTATTTGCCCTGAATCTTGTATCTTATGAAGAAGAAATGCATGTCTGGATTGCAACAAATAGAAGCTGTGTATCACAATCTAAACATCAAAAAGTTACTTTTTTGGACTATACCTCCCATGATTCTGCTGGCTGTGTGATCTTGGAAGCTGTAGTCCAAAAATTCAATTCCCCATGCTCTGGCACAGTTTATAGTAAATTGGAGCCTGTGGTCAAGCAGCTAGTAATCTAGCATGATCTCAGTCATTTTTAATGGGCCATTTTCTTTCACAAGATGTAGCACTAAGAACCCAACGATAGTGGTGGGCAGTATAAACGATAGGACACATTGTTTAGCAATTGTTACAAGTTTCTTTTTCTTTTTCTTTAAAAAAGAAATTGTGCAAAAAGCCTTCACATGATCACTATGTCATATCACTAACAGCTCTAATTTTGCATGTTCCATAGAAACATAAATGTCACTGAGCCACAAAGGAAAAGAAATTAATTTTCAATGGTTTCTGGCTTATCAATCAAAGACATGGCCACAATTAAGCATTTGTTCCTTTAAATGAAGTTAAAAAAACAGTGGCAGTTTTTAAACCCCCATGCGCCAGGGAAGGACATGTTAGTGTCCCAGAATCATGTTTTGTTGTAGAACCTGCAAAAAACACGACTGATGATATAGGCATTCAGTATCACTTTTGACAGTTCTAAACTAGGTCCTCAAATTTCAGTTTCTTGCTACAATCCCCCACCTACCTCTTTTTGGGGTCAATGGGGACATTTTATTGTCTAAATCAATGGAATGTACTGGGACATGATGACAAACCATCATGCAGTGATAAAATGATGTGATTTTGTTGTCTGTAGGAGATCAACGTTTGATTCCTAGCTTGGCCATGAAACACTGGGTGACTTTGGACAAGTTGCATGTTCTTAGCTCTAGGGGAGGCCAATGACTGAACAAATTTGGTCAAGAAAACCTCATGATAGGTTTGACTTAGGGTTGCTATAAGTCAGAAATGACTTGAAGTCACACCACCAACAACAAAGGATGGGGGAGGAGATCTGGAATTCACGCTGGGATCAAGAGTCCTTTCATACTACAGAATTATGGCACCATTATTTGATTTAAACTGCCATGGATGAATCCTAAGGAATCCTGGTGTTTCTAATTTGATGAGGCACCAGAGCTCTCTGGCTGGAAATCCTAAAGATTCCTCCCTAATGTGAAAATGCCAGGATTCCATAGGATTTTGCCATGGCACTCAAAGTGGAATCACAGTGCTCTGTCTGCTATGGAAAAAACCCAGGAAACACAAGAAGTGTATCACAGTCCAAATCTTAACTCCAATGCTCTAATCCTCAATATAGTAGAATTCTCACTTGGTTCACAAAATATCCTTTGTTTTACCAAATGCAGTATAATTAAAAAAAAAATCCTGGTGCACAAGAGATTTGTGTCCCCAAACACAAAGGGGTGTGTGTATGTGCATATGTGTCATATAGATGAAGAAACATAGCATAAAGTCTCAAAAAATGTTAACAAATAAATTGGCAAAAAAAAAAAAAAAAAGAATTTGCAAGAGTCTGTCTGCCTCCATTAACGTATCAAAACCTAGGGCACTGATGACAGAAAATAATGTTCTGTGAAATATCTTAGAGTGCCTATTGAATGGTCCTGTCAAAATTCTGTATTTTGAATAAACACATGTATTCATTTCAAATAAGGATTTTGACATTTTTTTTCAGTCAGAAAGAATTACTCCTCCCTATTTTTGCACTCCATGAAGGTACCTATAGTAAGAAATAAAGTACAGAGTTAATAATTTCCACCTGAATGAATAATACTGTGAAGAGAGATTTCAATTTTAAGCTTACAGAACCAAAGGAGAATAATTTTTATAAGTCCCAAATGCTTATATTTTTCAGATGGATTACATGGTTTCATAAAAAATATAATGCATTAATACAATTGGTTTATTTGTAGGCTTTTACAACAAAAGCAGAATTGATGGAGAAAGCTAGATTTCAAGCTGAGAAGAAGGTGAAATATTTAGGTATCATAATGACAAATATGAACTGTATGTTATTTCAAAATGTTTACATTAAGATGTGGAATGAAATCAAGAAGGGCATGCAGAGAAGGGAGAAATTAAATTTGTCTCTGTTCGAGAGAGAATCTAAATGGTAAAACTGAATGTGTTGCCTTGATTATTGCTCCTGTTTCATACAATATCTGTTCTGACAAATGACTTATCATTCAGTCATTGGCAGAAAGACTTATCTAAGTTTATACTGTATAGCAATGGAAGAAATCCAAAGTGAAATTTAAAGTAGTTCAAGACAGGAAACAAGAAGGAGGTTTGGATGTACCTAACTTAAAATTTATTTTGTTGCTTGCTTTTTAGTGTAGTTAAAAGAATGGATGGTGCTGTGAAACAAAGGATTACTGGAATTAGAAGGTCATGACCTGAAGTTTGGATGGCACAGATATTTATGGTATGGTTAAGTTAAAGTGAATGCTGATTTTAATAATGTTAGATGTACCTTATTAAGAGTATGAACTAGATACATCAAAAATGCCTTTATTGGTCTCAGCACAGGAAGCTTTCACAGAATAGAAACAACAGGCAAAGAAAAATAGTTATAGTATCAAGATTCATTGGAGAATATCAAGGAGAAATATCAAGGAGAAAACACAATGAAAACAAAAGACTGGCTTTTGACTGAGGGTTATGGTTTCCTATGTGCATTGGTTTGAAAGAATTAAGAAGGATTTAAAAATGCACTAAAGTTCTGAACAATATCAAGCAGAGTTTGAATGGCAATTATATAGAAATGATGAAAAGGTTATTGATAAAATGTATAACTTTTTGTTAAAATTTGATATGAAAGAAGAACAAGGGAAAGACTATATGATTAAATGGGCTAAGAACTTTGGAATTAATAAAAATATGAAACAGTTTTTGTGGGGAAAGATATGGTCAGAAAGGTTGAAATTTACTTTATGTTATGATCTTAAAGAGAATTTCTATAAGTGATGTATTGCTGAAAAATTGCCTAAGATATATAAGGAAACAGTGAATGTATGCTGGTAATATGAATGAAAAGAAGGGACATTTTACCATATACAGTCATCCCTCCATATTTGCGGCTTTGATATTTGCGGATTTGATTATTCACGGATTCATTAATCTCTCTAGGACTGTCTAGGTCCTCCAGTGCAACTCTGTGGTCAACTTTAACTAAAAGTTGCACTGAAAGACCATTTGTAGCTATTCCAGTGCCATTCTATGGTCAGTGTATGTTGGACATTGACCAGAAAGTTGCACTGGAGGACCTAGAGATTCCTAGAGAGGTGTCCTCTCAGGTAAAAACAGTGTTTTTGTTATTTGCCTTTTTTCCATATTCACGGGGGTCTTATTCCCCTAACCCTAGCGAATATGGAGGGACAACTGCATGGTGAACTGGTGAAAAGGCAAAAATCATACTTTGATGCAGATAATTTTAAAGATCAATATAAAATTAAAACCTGAACTTTTTCTTCTGGTACTGATTGGATGCACAACTAGAACAGAGTTACCGGAGAATAATTCAATATATGATTACAACAGCAAGATTGTTGTTTGCTCAGAAATGGAAGAACAGTGCATTGCCTACTAAAGAAGAAAGGTTGTTAAAAGCTATT